>NC_057801.1:260998805-261298805 GCF_018294505.1 Triticum aestivum | reverse complement strand
CTCATCAACTGGGCCGAGACCCAGTACCTGCCGCCGGCCCCCGACTCCACTCATTGGCGGATGCATTTTGACGGGTCCAAGACGCGCACCGGCTTGGGAGCCGGCATCATCCTCACCTCTCCCAAGGGCGACAAACTCAGATACACATTGCAAATCCACTTTGCCGCCTCCAACAATGTGGCCGAGTACGAAGCGCTCATACACAGACTCCGGCTAGCCAAGGAACTCGGCATCCGCTGGATCCTGTGTTATGGCGACTCAGACTTAGTGGTTCAGCAATCATCCGGCGACTGGGATGCCAAGGACGCAAACATGGCAAGCTACCGTTTTCTCGTCCAGCAGCTCAGCGGATATTTCGAGGGGTGCGAGTTCCTTCACGTGCCACGAGCCTACAACGAGCAAGCAGATGCCCTGGCACGAATAGGCTCCACCCGACAAGCTATACCAACCGGCGTCGCCCTCCAATGCCTCCTCAAGCCATCTGTCAAGCCATCTCCAGATTCCAGTTCCATCTTCGTGCCGCCTGACCCCGACGCAGTCGGATCCAACTTCGATGACCAGGCAGGCGGCCCGGGGACTTCGGCAGCCGGCTCGGGGACTGCCATAGTCAAACCCGGCCCGGGGACTGCAGCAGCACAGCAGGCGGAGGCCGACTCCAACTCCTCACAACCCAGCCCGCCCACCCTGGTTGCAGTAGCTGTCTTGGCAATCAAAGAAATCACAGCTCCATCATGGGCTCAGCCCATCCTCCACTTTCTGGTAAATGGAGAGCTACCGACTGACGAGATCTCAGCAAGACAAGTCCAACGCCGAGCCGGAGCCTACACAATAATGAATCAAGAGCTAGTTAGGCGCAGCGCTACCGGAATCTTTCAGCGCTACGTCGAGCAAGAGAAGGGCATAGCAATCCTCGAAGATATCCACCAAGGCGAATGCGGCCACCATGCCGCCTCCCGGGCGCTTGTTGCCAAGGCCTTCCGCCATGGATTCTTCTAGCCGACTACATTGGATGATGCCAAGGAACTAGTCAAACACTACAAAGGGTGCCAAGTCTTTGGCTCCAAGCAACACCTGCCGGCTTTTGCACTCAAGACCATCCCCATCACTTTGCCCTTTGCCGTCTGGGGACTGGACATGGTCGGACCATTCAAGACGGCGCACGGCGGCATGACACATCTGCTTGTCGCCATAGACAAATTTACCAAGTGGATCGAAGCAAAGCTGATCAAGAAACTGAATGGGCCGACTACCGTGACATTCATTGCAGACATTACAACCCAGTACGGCGTACCACACAGCATCATCACCGACAACGGCACAAATTTCACCAAGGGAGCATTGGCACATTTCTGCGCGACACAGGGCATCCGACTGGACTTGGCGTCCGTTGCCCACCCGCAGTCAAACGGCCAAGTCGAGCGAGCAAACGGCCTCATCATCTCCGGCATCAAGCCCCGACTGGTCGTGCCACTGGAGCGTTTGGCCGGCTGCTGGCTCGACGAGCTACCGGCCGTCCTCTGGAGTCTGCGCACTACTCCAAACAAGTCAACCGGCTTCACCCCCTTCTTCCTTGTATATGGTGCTGAGGCTTTCATCCCAACTGACATCGAGTTCGACTCACCTCGGGTCACCATGTACACGGAGGCGGAGGCCAAAGAAGCTAGAGAAGACAGCGTCGACTTGCTGGAAGAAAGCCGCCTGTTAGCCCTCAGTGAAGGAAATATGCCCTAGAGGCAATAATAAAGTTATTATTTATTTCCTCATATCATGATAAATGTTTATTATTCATGCTAGAATTATATTAACCGGAAACATGATACATGTGTGAATACATAGACAAACATATAGTCACTAGTATGCCTCTACTTGACTAGCTCATTAATCAAAGATGGTTATGTTTCCTAACCATAGACATGTGTTGTCATTTGATTAATGGGATCACATCATTAGGAGAATGATGTGATTGACATGACCCATTCCGTTAGCCTAGCACTTGATCGTTTAGTATACTGCTATTGCTTTCTTCATGACTTATACAAAGTTCCTGCAACTATGAGATTATGCAACTCCTGTTTACCGGAGGAACACTTTGTGTGCTACCAAACGTCACAACGTAACTGGGTGATTATAAAGGTGCTCTACAGGTGTCTCCAAAGGTACATGTTGGGTTGGCATAATTCGAGATTAGGTTTTGTCACTCCGATTGTCGGAGAGGTATCTCTGGGCCCTCTCGGTAATACTCATCACCTAAGCCTTGCAAGCATTGTAACTAATGAGTTAGTTATGAGATGATATATTACGGAACGAGTAATGAGACTTGCCGGTAACAAGATTGAACTAGGTATTAGATACCGACAATCAAATCTCGGGCAAGTAACATACCGATGACAAAGGGAACAACTTATGTTGTTATGCGGTTTGACCGATAAAGATCTTCGTAGAATATGTAGGAACCAATATGGTCATCCAGGTCCCGCTATTGGTTATTGACAGAGAATGGTTCTAGGTCATGTCTACATAGTTCTCGAACCCGTAGGGTCCGCACGCTTAACGTTATGATGACAGTTTTATTATGAGTTTGTAAGTTTTGATGTAACGAAGTTTGTTCGGAGTCCCGGATGTGATCACGGACATGACGAGGAGTCTCGAAATGGTCGAGACATAAAGATTGATATATTGGAAGCCTATGTTTGGACATCGGAATGGTTCCGGGTGAAATCGGCATTTTACTGGAGTACCGGAACCCCCCCCCCCCGGGGGGGGGGGGTTATTGGGCCTACATGGGCCTCGAGGGAGAAGAGGGAAGGAGTCAGGAGGGGGCCGCGCGCCCCTCCCCTCCCTAGTCCGAATAGGACAAGGGAAGGGGGGCGGCGCCCCCCCTTTCCTTCCTCTCTTCCTCCTCTTTCCCCCCTTCTCCTACTCCTACTTGGAAAGAAGGGAGTCCTACTCCCGGTGGGAGTAGGACTCCCCCCTTGGCGCGCCCTCCTTGGCCGGCCACCTGCTCCCCCCTGGCTCCTTTATATACGGGGGCAGGGGGACACCCCATAGACACACAAGTTGATCTACGGATCGTTCCTTAGCCATGTGCGGTGCCCCCCTCCACCATATTCCACCTCGATCATATCGTCGCGGAGTTTAGGCGAAGCCCTGCGCCGGTAGAACATCATCATCATCACCACGCCGTCGTGCTGACGGAACTCATCTCCGGAGCTTCGCTGGATCGGAGGATGGAGATCGTCATCGAGCTGAACGTGTGCTGAACTCGGAGGCCCCGTACGTTCGGTGCTTGGATCGGTCGGATCGTGAAGACGTACGACTACATCAACCGCGTTGTGCTAACGCTTCCGCTTATGGTCTACGAGGGTACATGGACGAACACTCTCCCCTCTCATTGCTATGCCATCACCATGATCTTGCGTGTGCGTAGGAATTTTTTTGAAATTACTACGTTCCCCAACAGTGGCATCCGAGCCTAGGTTTTATGCGTTGATGTTATATGCACGAGTAGAACACAAGTGAGTAGTGGGCGATACAAGTCATACTACTTACCAGCATGTCATACTTTGGTTCGGAGGTATTGTTGGATGAAGCGGCCCGGACCGATATTACGCGTACGCTTACGCGAGACTGGTTCTATCGACGTGCTTTGCACACAGGTGGCTGGCGGGTGTCAGTTTCTCCAACTTTAGTTGAACCGAGTGTGGCTACGCCTGGTCCTTGCGAAGGTTAAAACAACACCAACTTGACGAACTGTCGTTGTGGTTTTTGATGCGTAGGTAAGAATGGTTCTTGCTCAGCCCGTAGCAGCCACGTAAAACTTGCAACAACAAAGTTGAGGACGTCTAACTTGTTTTTGCAGGGCATGTTGTGATGTGATATGGCCAAGATGTGATGCTATATTTTATTGTATGAGATGATCATGTTTTGTAACCGAAGTTATCGGCAACTGGCAGGAGCCATATGGTTGTCGCTTTATTGTATGAAATGCAAACGCCCTGTAATTGCTTTACTTTATCACTAAGCGGTAGCGATAGTCGTAGAAGCAATAGATGGCGTAAGCGAAAACGATGCTATGATGGAGATCAGGGTGTCGCGCCGGTGACGATGGTGATCACGAAGGTGCTTCGGAGATGGAGATCACAAGCACAAGATGATGATGGCCATATCATATCACTTATATTGATTGCATGTGATGTTTATCCTTTATGCATCTTATCTTGCTTTGATTGACGGTAGCATTTTAAGATGATCTCTCACTAAAATTATCAAGAAGTGTTCTCCCTGAGTATGCACCGTTGCCAAAGTTCATCGTTCCCAGACACCACGTGATGATCGGGTGTGATAAGCTCTACGTCCATCTACAATGGGTGCAAGCCAGTTTTGCACACGCGGAATACTCAGGTTAAACTTGACGAGCCTAGCATATGCAGATATGGCCTCGGAACACGGAGACCGAAAGGTCGAGCGTGAATCATATAGTAGATATGATCAACATAGTGATGTTCTCCATTGAAAACTACTCCGTCTCACGTGATGATCGGTCATGGTTTAGTTGATTTGGATCACGTAATCACTTAGATGACTAGAGAGATGTCTGTCTAAGTGGGAGTTCTTAAGTAATATGATTAATTGAACTTAAATTTATCATGAACTTAGTACCTGACAGTATTTTGCTTGTCTATGTTTGTTTGTAGATAGATGGCTCGTGCTGTTGTTCCGTTGAATTTTAATGCGTTCCTTGAGAAAGCAAAGTTGAAAGATGATGGTAGCAATTACACGGACTGGGTTCGTAACCTGAGCATTATCCTCATTGCTGCACAGAAAAGTTACATCCTGGAAGCACCGCTAGGTGCCAGGCCTGCTGCTGATGCAACTAACGACGTTAAGAACGTCTGGCAGAGCAAAGCTGATGACTACTCTATAGTTCAGTGTGCCATGCTTTACGGCTTAGAACCGGGCCTTCAACGACGTTTTGAACGTCATGGACCATATGATATGTTCCAGGAGTTGAAGTTAATATTTCAAGCAAATGCCCGGATTGAGAGATATGAATTCTCCAATAAGTTCTACAGCTGCAAGATGGAGGAGAATAGTTCTGTCAGTGAGCATATACTCAAAATGTCTGGGTATAATAATCACTTGATTCAACTGGGAGTTAATCTTCCGGATGATAGCGTCATTGACAGAATTCTCCAATCACTGCCACCAAGCTACAAGAGCTTTGTGATGAACTATAATATGCAAGGGATGAACAAGACTATTCCCGAGCTCTTCGCAATGCTAAAAGCTGCGGAGGTAGAAATCAAGAAGGAGCATCAAGTGTTGATGGTCAACAAAACCACTAGTTTCAAGAAAAAGGGCAAAGGGAAGAAGAAGGGGAACTTCAAGAAGAACAACAAGCAAGTTGCTGCTCAATAGAAGAAACCCAAGTCTGGACCTAAGCCTGAAACTGAGTGCTTCTACTGCAAGCAGACTGGTCACTGGAAGCGGAACTGCCCCAAGTATTTGGCGGATAAGAAGGATGGCAAAGTAAACAAAGGTATATGTGATATACATGTTATTGATGTGTACCAAACTAGAGCTCGTAGTAGCACTTGGGTATTTGATACTGGTTCTGTTGCTCATATTTGCAACTCGAAACAGGGACTACGGAATAAGCGAGCACTGGCCAAGGACGAGGTGACGATGCGCGTGGGAAACGGTTCCAAAGTCAATGTGATCGCGGTCGACACGCTACCTCTACATCTACCTTCAGGATTAGTATTAGACCTAAATAATTGTTATTTGGTGCAAGCATTGAGCATGAACATTATATCTAGATCTTGTTTGATGCGAGACGGTTATTCATTTAAATCAGAGAATAATGGTTGTTCTACTTATATGAGTAATATCTTTTATGGTCATGCACCCTTGAAGAGTGGTCTATTTTTATTAAATCTCGATAGTAGTGATACACATATTCATCGTGTTGAAACCAAAAGATGCAGAGTTGATAACGATAGTGCAACTTACTTGTGGCACTGCCGTTTGGGTCATATCGGTGTAAAGCGCATGAAGAAACTCCATACTGATGGACTTTTGGAATCACTTGGTACTTGCGAACCGTGCCTTATGGGCAAGATGACTAAAATGCCGTTCTCCGGAACTATGGAGCGAGCAACTGATTTGTTGGAAATCATACATACTGATGTTTGTGGTCCAATGAATGTTGAGGCTCGCGGCGGGTATCGTTATTTTCTCACCTTCACAGATGATTTGAGCAGATATGGGTATATCTACTTGATGAAACACAAGTCTGAAACATTTGAAAAGTTCAAAGAATTTCAGAGTGAAGTGGAAAATCATCGTAACAAGAAAATAAAGTTTCTACGATCTGATCGTGGAGGAGAATATTTGAGTTACGAGTTTGGCCTACACTTGAAACAATGTGGAATAGTTTCGCAACTCACGCCACCTGGAACACCACAACGAAATGGTGTGTCCGAACGTCGTAATCGTACTTTATTTGATATGGTGCGATCTATGATGTCTCTTACAGATTTACCGCTATCATTTTGGGGTTATGCTTTAGAGACGGCCGCATTCACGTTAAATAGGGCACCATCAAAATCCGTTGAGACGACGCCTTATGAGCTGTGGTTTGGCAAGAAACCAAAGTTGTCGTTTCTTAAAGTTTGGGGCTGCGATGCTTATGTGAAGAAACTTCAACCAGATAAGCTCGCACCAAAATCGGAGAAATGTGTCTTCATAGGATACCCAAAAGAGACTGTTGGGTACACCTTCTATCACAGATCCGAAGGCAAGACATTCGTTGCTAAGAATGGATCCTTTCTAGAGAAGGAGTTTCTCTCGAAAGAAGTGAGTGGGAGGAAAGTAGAACTTGATAAGATAACTATATCTACTCCCTTATTGGAAAGTAGTTCATCACAAGAACCGGTTCCTGTGACAACTACACCAATTAGTGAGGAAGCTAATGATAATGATCATGAAACTTCAGATCAAGTTTCTACTGAACCTCGTAGGTCTACCAGAATAAGATCCGCACCAGAGTGGTATGATAATCCTATTCTGGAAGTCATGTTACTTGACCATGATGAACCTACGAACTATGAGGAAGCGATGATGAGCCCAGATTCCGCAAAATGGCTAGAAGCCATGAAATCTGAGATGGGATCCATGTATGAAAACAAAGTATGGACTTTGGTTGACTTGCCTGATGATCGGCAAGCCATTGAGAATAAATGGATTTTTAAGAAGAAGACTGATGCTGATGGTAATGTAACTGTCTATAAAGCTCGACTTGTTGCAAAAGGTTTTCGACAAGTTCAAGGGGTTGACTACGATGAGACTTTCTCACCCGTAGCGATGCTTAAGTCTGTCCGAATCATGTTAGCTATTGCTGCATTTCATGATTATGAAATTTGGCAAATGGATGTCAAGACTGCATTCTTGAATGGATTTCTAGAAGAAGAGTTGTATATGATGCAGCCGGAAGGTTTTGTCGATCCAAAAAGTGCTGACAAAGTGTGCAAGCTCCAGCGTTCCATTTATGGACTGGTGCAAGCATCTCGGAGTTGGAATAAACGCTTTGATAGTGTGATCAAAGCATATGGTTTTATACAGACTTTTGGAGAAGCCTGTATTTACAAGAAAGTGAGTGGGAGCTCTGTAGCATTTCTAATTTTATATGTAGATGACATATTATTAATTGGAAATGATATAGAATTTCTAGATAGCATAAAGGGATACTTGAATAAAAGTTTTTCAATGAAAGACCTCGGTGAAGCTGCTTACATATTGGGCATCAAGATCTATAGAGATAGATCAAGACGCTTAATAGGACTTTCACAAAGCACATACCTTGACAAAATTTTGAAAAAGTTCAAAATGGATCAGGCAAAGAAAGGATTCTTGCCTGTGCTACAAGGTGTGAAGTTGAGTCAAACTCAATTCCCGACAACAGCAGAAGATAGAGAGAAAATGAAAAATGTTCCCTATGCTTCAGCCATAGGCTTTATCATGTATGCAATGCTGTGTACCAGACCTGACGTATGCTTAACAATAAGCTTGGCAGGAAGGTACCAAAGTAATCCAGGAGTGGATCACTGGACAGCGGTCAAGAACATCCTGAAATACCTGAAAAGGACTAAGGATATGTTTCTTGTATATGGAGGTGACAAAGAGCTAGTCGTAAATGGTTACGTCGATGCAAGCTTTGACACTGATCCAGACGATTCTAAATCGCAAACCGGATACGTGTTTTTATTAAACGGTGGAGCTGTAAGTTGGTGCAGTTCTAAACAAAGCGTCGTGGCGGGATCTACATGTGAAGCGGAGTACATAGCTGCTTTAGAAGCAGCAAATGAAGGAGTCTGGATGAAGGAGTTCATTTCCGATCTAGGTGTCATACCTAGTGTATCGGGACCAATGAAGATCTTCTGTGACAATACTGGTGCAATTGCCTTGGCAAAGGAATCCAGATTTCACAAGAGGACCAAGCACATCAAGAGACGCTTCAATTCCATTCGGGACCAAGTCCAAGTGGGAGACATAGAAATTTGCAAGATACATACAGATCTGAATGATGCAGTCCCGTTGACTAAGCCTGTCTCACGAGCAAAACATGATCAGCACCAAGACTCCATGGGTGTTAGAATCATTACTATGTAATCTAGATTATTGACTCTAGTGCAAGTGGGAGACTGAAGGAAATATGCCCTAGATGCAATAATAAAGTTATTATTTATTTCCTCATATCATGATAAATGTTTATTATTCATGCTAGAATTGTATTAACCGGAAACATGATACATGTGTGAATACATAGACAAACAATATAGTCACTAGTATGCCTCTACTTGACTAGCTCATTAATTAAAGATGGTTATGTTTCCTAACCATAGACATGTGTTGTCATTTGATTAATGGGATCACATCATTAGGGGAATGATGTGATTGACATGACCCATTCCGTTAGCCTAGCACTTGATTGTTTAGTATACTGCTATTGCTTTCTTCATGATTTATACAAGTTCCTGCAACTATGAGATTGTGCAACTCCCGTTTACCGGAGGAACACTTTGTGTGCTACCAAACGTCACAATGTAACTGGGTGATTATAAAGGTGCTCTACAGGTGTCTCCGAAGGTACATGTTGGGTTGGCATAATTCGAGATTAGGTTTTGTCACTCCGATTGTCGGAGAGGTATCTCTGGGCCCTCTCGGTAATACTCATCACCTAAGCCTTGCAAGCATTGTAACTAATGAGTTAGTTATGAGATGATGTATTACAGAACGAGTAATGAGACTTGCCGGTAACGAGATTGAACTAGGTATTAGATACCGATGATCAAATCTCGGGCAAGTAACATACCGATGACAAAGGGAACAACGTATGTTGTTATGCGGTTTGACCGACAAAGATCTTCGTAGAATATGTAGGAACCAATATGGGCATCCAGGTCCCGCTATTGGTTATTGACCGAGAATGGTTCTAGGTCATGTCTACATAGTTCTCGAACCCGTAGGGTCCGCACGCTTAACGTTACGATGACAGTTTTATTATGAGTTTATAAGTTTTGATGTACCAAAGTTTGTTCGGAGTCCCGGATGTGATCATGGACATGACGAGGAGTCTCGAAATGGTCGAGACATAAAGATTGATATATTGGAAGCCTATGTTTGAACATCGGAATGGTTCCGGGTGAAATCGGCATTTTACCGGAGTATCGGGAGGTTACCGGAACCCTCCCGGGGGGTTATTGGGCCTACATGGGCCTCGAGGGAGAAGAGGGAAGGAGCCAGGAGGGGGCCGCGCGCCCCTCCCCTTCCTAGTCCGAATAGGACAAGGGAAGGCGGGCGGCGCCCCCCCTTTCCTTCCTCTCTTCCTCCTCTTTCCCCCCTTATCCTACTCCTACTTGGAAAGAAGGGAGTCCTACTCCCGGTGGGAGTAGGACTCCCCCCTTGGCGCGCCCTCCTTGGACGGCCGCCTCCTCCCCCTGGCTCCTTTATATACGGGGGCGGGGGGACACCCCATAGACACACAAGTTGATATACGGATCGTTCCTTAGCCGTGTGCGGTGCCCCCCTCCACCATATTCCACCTCGGTCATATCATCGCGGAGTTTAGGCGAAGCCCTGCACCGGTAGAACATCATCATCGTCACCATGCCGTCGTGTTGACAGAACTCATCTCCGGAGCTCGCTGGATCGGAGGCCGGAGATCGTCATCGAGCTGAACGTGTGCTGAACTCGGAGGCCCCTTACGTTCGGTGCTTGGATCGGTCGGATCGTTAAGACGTATGACTACATCAACCGCGTTGTGCTAACGCTTCCGCTTACGGTCTACGAGGGTACGTGGACGAACACTCTCCCCTCTCGTTGCTATGCCATCACCATGATCTTGCGTGTGCGTAGGGAAATATTTGAAATTACTACGTTCCCCAACACTCACCCGGTCAGCCATCTACCAGCAAGGATTGCGCCGTTACCACAGTCGGAGGGTGAAGCCAAGAGCTTTCCAAGACGGAGACCTTGTGCTCTGGCTGATTCAGCGAACAGCCGGCCAGCACAAGCTCTTGGCCCCTTGGGAAGCCCCCTTCGTCATCAGCCGGGCTCTGGGAAACGACTCTTATTACCTAATCGACGCGCAGAAGCCGAAGGCACACAAGAGAGATGACTCCGGCAAGGAGTCGGAGCGCCCGTGGAACGCCAATCTTCTTCGAAGATTTTACAGTTGAAATGCAGTATGTATCACGCTACCTTTTGTATTAAGTATGAGACAACGGGCCCCCCGAGGAGTTCTCGGCAACTACCCTATTTTATCTATGTATGCCGGGTATCACACCCATGGTTACCCTACTGCATTTACTTTCTCCGTCTGGCACTGGGTTCGACTAGTCGGCCCGGGGACTTGCCGCCTTGAGTTATGTCCAAGTTCCATCTGCAGTCAGACAAGTAATGTGCCGGCACCCAAGCCCTCTCTTGCAAGAGTCACAGCTCGAAGAATCAGCTGCCTGACTAGCAAGAGATAAAGGCGGAAAGGATGCCTAGATGAAAAATGGCTAAGGACTAACGAACTTACATAACACAAGCCGGCTTCCCCCCTCGCCAACCGACTATTGAAGCAGTCGGCTGGCCGGCTTCCTTTCCTACTCTGCCATAATCTAAGAAAGCTTGAGTCCTTGCCTTCTTAGACGGCTGAATTCCTTACCCGGACACAGACTGCAAAGCAGCTGTCCGGCTGGGAAGGCGGCAAAGGAAAAAAGCAAAAAGATAAAAAGCAAGTAGGAATGGAAGCCAAGCATGTGCATAATAATATTTACACCCAAAGCCTTCGAAAGGCTGGCATTCAACGAAGTTTGAATACACCCCCAGTGGGTGGAATTGCGCAAAATAAAAAATCTGTCCAAAAGAGTGACTAGCAGGAAAGTAAAATGGTGAACCAAGCCAAGGGAGCACCCAGAGCTTCAGGAAGAACAGTGGAGATGGCGGTGTCGGCTGGAGGAGTGGCCGGCTGGCGAGTCTCGGCCTGGTCATCGCCGGTGGTAGGCGGAGCATTCGCGCGCGCCTCGTTGCTGGAGGCACGATCAGGCTGAGGCTGGCCAGCTGCTTCGACATCCGGCACAACATCTTCGCCGTCTTCCTCCTCTTCCTCCTCGCCCTCGTCGCTGGAGTCAATCTCCTCCGCCGAGTCCTCACCATCGTCCGGGTTCAGCCCGAACCATTCTTCCGGCTGCCCGACGTCATCCTCGTTCACCTCAGGAGCAAAGGCGCTGGTGTCGGTGAAGTCAGCGATCGCCGAAGCACGCTGGATGATAGCCGGCCGCACCGCCTCCAGCTCCTCGTCGGCCTCCTGCCGCCAGGTGCGCGGCTGATCCAAGTTCAGCCCAGGGTACCAAGCCCGGACGAACTCTAGCGCCCGTCGAGCGCCGGATCGGGCTACTGAAGCCTTCCAAGCCTCGAAGCGGCCGACGGCTACCTCCAGCCAGTCGACAGTACGGCTGGGGGTGCGAGGAATTACTTTGCCAGGCCAAAGGGCGGCCAACACCTGTGCTCCGGCACGCTGAAGCCGGCGCAGCATGCGATAGTCCGGCTGGAGGTGGGCCTCGATTGCCAGAAGCTGCTCCTCAAGTGACCGGTTGGCATCCCGCGTGAGCTCAACCCCAGCCAGCCGCCGGGCCTCACGGTGGGCTTCGATGGCTTCGTTGGCAGCAACGGAATGGCCAGGAAAGTACTCTTCACAAAGAAGAAAGAAACAGAGCAAGTCAGGAGATAAACTGACTCGCAAGGACAAGCAAAGAGCGAAGAAGAAGGCGGCCTACCGTCAACCAAATCCTCGACACGGCCGTAGCCTTCGCTTAGAGCTTCCCTTGCCTTGGCCCAGCTCGCCGCCTCGGTCTCGTATTCGGCTTTGAGGGCGGCCTCACTGTCCTGGGCCGCCTTCAGGGCCGCCTTGTGGCTTTCCTCCTGGTCGGCCAGTCTCTTGGCCAGGCGGTCATGCTCCTGAGCAAAGGCACTGAGTTCACCCTCCTTGGTACGAAGGGCGGTCTGGGCGACACCCAGCTGCTGCCTCAAGTCGGCATTGGCTCCTGCCAACATGAAAAGAAGAAGTTAAGAAAGAAGTCGGCAAGAAAGATCCGACCCGACTGCTCAGCAGTCAGCCCGAATCTCGGGGACTACACCCAGTGGGTGCGCTGACGTGCCCCCACATGAGATAAAAAGACAAAGACACTCACGCCGGCTCTCCGACAAATCGGAGGCCCTTTTGTCTGCCTCCAGGACCTGGGAGTTAAAGGTAGCGGCATGGAGGTTGTGATAGTCCTGCAAACAGGACGAAGAAGCAAGCAAGAGCAAATCAGTAAAACAAAGTCTTTGAAGAAGTTCCAAGCCGCCTGCTCAGCAGTCGGGTCGGAACTCGGGGACTACACCCAGTGGGTGCGCTGACGCGCCCCCATGGAAAAAATCAAGAGCAAGAGAACTCACCCGAACGACCGCCCATGTCGCAAGAAACTCTCGGGTGCACTGCTGCAGCGCGGTGGCTTGAGCCTGAAGCCGGCTTCGGACATCTTGCGCCGCCAAGTTCAATGAAGCCGTCCCGCCGCCCAGCGTCCACCCTGGTGAGCTAGCGGTGGCCGACTCCAGGTCATGCGACAACGAGCTGGAGCCGGCCACCCTCTGCGGATCCGGCTCTGAAGCCGCCCTCGCCGCATGCTGACGAGTCGGCGACAAGACCACAAGATCCGCCTATGTAGTCGCTTACTCAGGAGGCACCTCGGGCTGGCCGCCTTGGTTGGTCCCTACCGACGGAGGCGGCACCACTCCTCCCTCCAGGACGACTACGTCGCCCTCCTCCCTCTCCATCATCGGCGGGTCGCGGTTGATCTCCTCCGGCGGAGGCTCCGGGATGTCCGGGGGCGCGGAACGGAGAGGTATGACGAGTTGCGGAGGCTGGCCACGCATGGCCTTCGCCGTCTTCTCTGCGGCCTCGGCCTCCGCCTGGGCCCTGGCCGCCGCGTCAGCCTGCGCCTCGGCCAACTCCGCCGTCGTCTCCAGGGTCGGCTCGGCGGCGGCCGCCCTTCGGTCCTCCGCCTCCTGCTCCTCCCGTGCCTCCCGCGCGTTCTGCTCCGTAGCCGCCTGAAGCTCGGCGCGGGGGTCTATGCGGCGGGAGCCCCCAGGCCTTCCTGCACCACCGACTATGGAGGCGGCGGTAGTCCGCTCAAGAGAGAGCGGGGCCCTGGTCGACGAAACGGAGAAAAGACTTAGGAAAACGTCAACCGAAGAAAAGAAAGAAAGGTGCGTAAGGACCAGAACTTACGCCGAGACCGCCTGCGGCTGCTTCACCACCTTGCGGAAGCGGGCCGCCTTCGCTGCCGCCTCGTCCCGCATGGTTGCCGCCGCGGGCACCTTAGGCCTCTTCGGCTGGCCGCCGAAGGGAGTCGGCGCTGCTCGACGCTTCTGTGCGCCGCCTTGCACGGCCGGCCCGCCAGATGGGCCGGCTCCTTGGGGATCGGACGCCGGCTGGCGGCATGGAACGGGATCGGCCTCATCATCGTCAGGCCAGTCTTCAAGGCCGGCGGTGAAGCCGGAGCCGCCTGTCTTGCCGCCGCCACCACGGCGTCGTCGTCCAGGGTGGCTGCCCCCAAGTCGGGGTCATCAGGGTCGTCCGTCTCGCGGTCAGGGGTGAGCTCGCGCTCCGATCCCGCGGTCCCGGTCGGAGGATGAAGAAGGGGGTTCTGACTGAAGACAGGCTGACTAGTCAAGAGCCGTCCAGGAAAAAGAATTCAGCAATAAAGGAAGAAAGAAAGTTTACCATAGGTGGTGGATTGGCGCGAGAGAATGGCGCCATGCCATACTGCCAGTCCGGCGTGAGCTTGTAGTTGGCGATATAGTTCACCAGGTAAGATACCTCGTCGTGAGGCATCTCCCTGGTGCTGAGCCGGCTTGGGTCGAAGCGGCCGCTCATCTGACAGATCAGATGAGGGCGGCTTTGAAGGGGAAGAATCCGGCGCTCGACGAAGGCGGCGATCAAGTCGGCCCCGGTCAGGCGGTCCGACCGGATGAGCACCCGAAGCCGTGCGACGGCTCCAGCGCCAGCCGGAGTCAGCGATCTGGCCCGGTAGGACCATGAAGCCGGCCTTCCAGGCGGCGGGCCGACTACGTAAGCCGCAAGTTGACGTAATCGCCATTCGGGGCAACGTTCTTCACATAAAAGTAAGACCGTTGCCAGAGCTTCACCGACTGGATCAGCGCGACAGGAGGGAACGGGTTGTCGGCGGTGGACCTCCTTATTTCGATGAAGGCGTCGCATGGAGCCGGCACGCCGGCGACGACCGTGCCGAGCTTGGATTGGAAAAACTCCCCCCAGAGCTCGATGGTGGGGAGGACGCCGAGGAAACCTTCGCACAAGGAGACGAAGGCTGATAGCAGCACCACCGTGTTGGGGGTGAGGTGGTGCGGCTGGAGTTGGTAGAAGTCAAGAAACGCATGGAAGAAACCGCTCGCAGGGAGGCCGACACCGTGCAGGCAATGCGAGTAGAAGATCACTCGCTCGCCTTCCTCCGGCGCCGGCGAAACCTCCCTCGCTAGCGCGAGGTGGACTCGCACAAGATCTTCGCCCGGCAGCCGCCGTGTCTTGCGGAGGAACTCGATGTGCTCGTCGCGGACGGTGGAGCCGTCCCAAGAGCTCGACGTCGGAGCCATGGCGGAGAGCGTCCGGCGTGGGGGCAACAAGCTTGTGGCGTGCTGGGAAGAGGAAAGAATGGCGGAGCGGGAGCAAGGCGAGAAGCTACCACAGCAAGGAAGAAGAGGGAGGAGGCAGGACGAGGGCGAGCATGCGAGGGACTGCCGCTCTCCCTCCCCGCCCCTACTTATAGGCTCGCGCGGCGAAGCCGAGGAGGCGAGGCACGAGGGGGGGGGGGATTAACTGCGCCCACTCCCCCACGACCCGCGATTATCGCGCCTTGATGGCGAGTGGGAACCACCGCCGGAAGACGTGCGGTAGGTTTGGGCCATAGAAGATCCGCGCACGGGCCGAGGCGCGGAAGTGGCGGGCCATGGCCTGCGACGGCGTCCCATCACGCGCGCGGGCTGGCAGGCCATGCCAGCCGAAGGGTGCCACATGGTGCGCGGAAAGCGGGCGGTCAGCCCGCCGCTCGGCTAGCGTGCCAGCTGGTTCCCGCCTTCAAATTTTTTAGGAGGCTTTGCCGAGAAGACACGCGCAAGGAAGGCCGGCTCCTAGCTGCCGGCTCTTCGGGATAGGAAGCTGGTCGAGCTTCACGATTCCCCCTATTCGGCCGCGAAGCCCAATCATCTTCGGGGACTACTGTCGGAGTAAATGACCATGGGTAGCCTAACCGGCTCCCTTAGGCCCTCAGAAAAAACAATGGGCCGATCGGGCCTTGAAGCACCTGAGACACAAAGCCGCCTTCCTCCGGCCGGCTATCGCATAGGCCGGCTGGTCGAAGGCGGCCCGGCCATAAAACAACCTTTGGAGGACGCCACGATCGGGCCGACTCCAAGAAGCCGACCCATAAAGGACCGACTCCCAGAAGGCGGCCCACGAAGGGCCGACTCCAAGTAGCAAGCGGCCGAAGGCCGCATCCTAAAGTCCACCCCCATAACAGTGACGGGACGGGGCGTCGCTACAGCGAACCCTGCCACCCCCGAATCTCGGTGTATGTGGCTACAGTACGTCGTATGGGGCAGCCATCCCGCGTCCGGCGTGGCACTGTTGCCATGCGGATCATGACGCCATCCACAACGGGTTGCCAGTACGGCCCACAGGCGGCGGGCCCCTTCGGTCAGAGAGACATCCGAAGGTGGCCCAGCCTCCCTCAGCTGGCCTAAGGCTGGGCCGGCTTCCTATAGCCGGCTTGCTCCCCCTCTCGGGGCGCACGCACCATTAAGCAAGCAAGACGAGGTAAGGCTACAGTGGCAGCCCGCAAGGCGGCGGCACTGTAGCCATGCTTACCTCGACAAGATCCCCCAAGCGGTGGGGCCGGCCTGTCGACCAACGGGCCGGCAGCCGGCGGGACCCACCTGTTGGCGGGCCCCAGAAGCCGGCAGAGAAGGCTATGGTCTTAGACACTGATAGCCTGGGCCCGCACCCAGCCGGATTACCATTGTACCCCCGGGGGGTAGGCCTATATAAACCCCCCCAGGACACTTATGCAAAGGGTTGATCTCAGAGAGTTTTAGACACTACCATCGGGAGAGGAGAGAGCTAGCCTTGCCCTTCTTCCTCCTACCACTGAACAGCTCAAGGATCCACTTGTAGCTTCTTATCGATCTAGTGATCGTGCAGAGACCCCGCAGAGCAGGAGTAGGGGTATTATCTCCACGGAGAGCCCCCAACCTGGGTAAGATCCGCCGGCGTGCATGTCTTTGCCTTATCCCGTTTCCAGGCACCGGCGATGTCTTACTGGCTCCCACAATGATAAGCCATCCATTGGCATATGTCGCACCTACCACCCGACACAAGGGGCAATATAAAGTGACGTTCTTTTGCATTAAGATTTGATGCATCAACCCTAAACGTACATGACAACCTCTGCTTCCCTCTGCGGAGGGCCTATCTTTTACTTTATGTTTCACTTTATGCTTGAGTCAAGGTGATCCTCACATTTCCCTTTTTCATTTTTTCCTTTGGCAAGCTCCTTGTGTTTGAAAGATCATGATGCATATTTCCAATTGGATGTAAGTTGGCATAGGCTATTATTGTTGACATCACCTGAAGGTGAATATGTTGGGAGGCAACACAATAAGCCCCTATCTTTCTCAGTGTCCGGCTGAAACTCTATAACCACAAGTATTGCGTGAGTGTTAACAATTATAGGGGACTACGAGATAGTTGAGTATGTGAGCTTGCTGAAAAGCTCTATTATTGACTCTTTCTGATCTTATGATAAATTGCAATTGCTTCAATGACTAAGATTATAGTTTGTTAGTTCCCAATGAAGTTTTTGAACCATACTTGACATTGTGAATTGCTTATTACTTGAACATAGGAAATCATATGACGAAATCCATATATGTTGCTGTTATTAGAATGATCATGATGCCCTCATACCCGTATTTTATTTTTATCGACACCTCTATCTCTAAACATGTGGACATATTTTTCGATTTTGGCTTCCGCTTGAGGACAAGCGAGGTCTAAGCTTGGGGGAGTTGACACGTCCATTTTGCATCATGCTTTTATATCAATATTTATTGCATTATGGGCTCTTATTACACATTATATCTCAATACTTATGGCTATTCTCTCTTATTTTACAAGGTTTACCATGAAGAGTGGGAATGCCGGCAGCTGGAATTCTGGCTGGAAAAGGAGCAAACGTTGGAAACATAATCTGCACAACTCCAAAAGACCCAAGAATCCACGAAACAACTTTTCAGATTTAATAAGAATTTTTGGGCAAAAGAAATAGGCCAGGGGCCCCACACCCTGTCCAGGAGACAGGGGCACGCCCCCCCTGTAGGGCGCGCCCCTATCTCCTGGGCCACCTGGTGGGCTTCCGGCGTCCATCTTCTGCTATATGAAGGGTTTTCCCCTGGAAAAAACCGTGAGCAAGCTTACGGGACGAAACTCCGCCGCCACGAGGCGGAACCTTGGCAGAATCAATCTAGGGCTCTGGCGGAGCTCTTCTGTCGGGGACACTTCCCTCCGGGAGGGGGAAATCATCACCAACGTCATCACCAACGATCCTCTCATCGGGAGGGGGTCAATCTCCATCAACATCTTCACCCGCACCATCTCATCTCAAAACCCTAGTTCATCTCTTGTATCCAGTCTTGTATCAAAACCACAAATTGGTACCTGTGGGTTGCTAGTAGTGTTGATTACTCCTTGTAGTTGATGCTATTTGGTTTACTTGGTGGAAGATCATATGTTCAGATCCTTTATGCATATTATTACTCCTCTGATTATGAACATGAATATGCTTTGTTAGTAGTTACATTTGTTCCTAAGGACATGGGTGAAGTCTTGCTATTAGTAGTCATGTGAATTTGGTATTCGTTTGATATTTTGATGAGATGTATGTTGTCTTTCCTCTAGTGGTGTTATGTGAACGTCTACTACATGACACTTCACCATTATTTGGGCCTAGAGGAAGGCATAGGGAAGTAATAAGTAGATGATGGGTTGCTAGAGTGACAGAAGCTTAAACCCTAGTTTATGCGTTGCTTCGTTAGGGGTTGATATGGACCCATATGTTTAATGCTGTGGTTAGGTTTACCTTAATACTCCTTTTTGTAGTTGCGGGTGCTTGCAATAGGGGTTAATCATAAGTGGGATGCTTGTCCATGTTAGGGCAGTACCCAAGTGCCGGTCCACCCACATATCAAATTATCAAAGTACCGAACGCGAACCTTGTGAACGTGATGAAAACTAGCTTGACGATAATTCCCAATGTGTCCTCGGGTGCTCCTTATTTATTATTAGAATTTGTCTAGGATTATCCTTTGCTACATAAAGGATTGGGCCACCTTGCTGCACTTTATTTACTTTATTTACTTTTTGCTCGTTACTATTTATCTTATCACAAAACTATCTATTACCTACTATTTCAGTGCTTGCAGAGAAAACCTTACTGAAAACCGCTCATCATTTCCTTCTGCTCCTCATTGGGTTCAACACTCTTACTTATCGAAAGGACTACGATAGATCCCCTATACTTGTGGGTCATCAGCCTCTCCCACCATTTGTGAGACGCCACTCCACCACCAACCCTCCGAAGCTCTACCTTTGTCTTTTTCCCAACCTTATTCCTCTGCTACACATATCCATGGATGTCGATTGATCTCCCTCAATACATCGCTAGGTCTCTCTCCTTCCCCACACATATACTAGTCGACCGGCCCCTACCCCCCCCCACACCGGTAGTCGAACATTGTAGGTAGGTATCCATGCCACGGAGAAGAACTGTACCTCTGCCCTCTCAAATTCCAGTAGGCCAGCCGCCCTGTATCTTTGACGTGGGCAAACACAAATTCGATGGCACTCTTTATCAATCGCGCAGCCACACACTTCATCTCTGTTTTCAATTCTATTGATATCTCATGTCCATGACTCCGTTTCACACACATTGCATATGTTACGTTTTTTTGATTGAGATATCATCAACACATTGCCTCTATTTTGCACAAACCATCTCTCTCACACCCACCCACGTACGTACCTGCACCTAAAGAAGAAGTGCACGCAGGACGCACGTACTCACGTCTCGTTCCCGGCCACACCCGCGCGGGTACACGGTGGAGTTCATTTCTGTACAAAAAGGCAGCCCACGTGATAATTTGACGTGTGTAGCGGTTGTTTACTCGAAGGAGGGTCGGGTACCCGCCTAGAATATAAAACGATTGCCATGGGGAAAATGGAAAAATGGGTTTGTCTCTCGTCACACCATCTCACACAAGGCCGCCGTGGCCTCTCTCTCTCAGCGTTGGTCAGTGATCCGGCCGCATCCCTTCCACCGGCGGAAAGGGAGGATGTGCGTCGTCTCTTTGTTCGACAGCGTTGAGGCAGCTCGTCTCGATCTGCGGTACCCTCCTAGTAACATCCCGACGACCCTCAGGTACAGCTTCCTCTGGCCTTGCTCCACTGCCCATCTTCCCACGTTGTTGCATGTGGATCTTCTTTAGTTGTTTGCTTAAATCGTATATCGGCCGGCGTACTTTCCATCTTGCAATCTCGTCCTCAAAGCATTTTTGATAAACCACCATGTGCTATCTTTCCCTTTTTACATGGAACATGCTTCTTTTTTGTTGGTGTATGTGTCTTCAACTCGTGTTATTAGGCAGTAATTGTTTCCTTTCGACCTCCTTTTGCAAACAGGGCTATCCATTTTCACCTCGTTGCTATTGCAACCTTTTGGTGAACTGCGAAAATCAATTTTCTGAAGAGTGTTTTGTGCAGTTCTGCCAAAATGTCACACGGGCAACGTTTTTTACATTTCTGTGGGACTGCGGAAAGGGAGATTGGTTTTGCTATCCTCCTCATCCAACTCCGTGCCTAATCTTCTCTAACAAGAAGTTAGTCCTAAAGAGAGATCGTAGAGGTGATCGGCTTCTATTTATGTGTGTTATGTTTCATCATCTAGTTCCACTATTATTGTAATCACACTGACTGGATATCTTTGCAAACAGGGATGGTCCGCCCGATTTTAGTGGAGCTACACAAAATGATCGGATTGTGGTGTCCTTCATACACCTCTTTTTTGGCTACAGAGCTGGGTGAAACTAGCTGCCAAGCAATGAACACTGTGCCAAGGAAATGGAGCCATGCCTAAGAACATCATCGATCAATTATATTTTTTTTCTTTATTTGTACACCTTCTCACAACTTTTTCTTCAGTTGTGATGTGAATATTGGCGCTGATCTGCGAACCATTGAGATGCATTGGCCATGGTAGTTTCATTTGTATTTGATGGAATATTGTAATGAGATAATCTCGAGGCAATACACATGAATCCTAAGTTGAAACCTTTTTTCCTACGGGAACCAGAGTTGAAACCTTCATAGCATCACAGTAAAATTTCATCAAAATTATGTGTACATATAAACAAATCCTGAAGGATTGATAGCAATGCCAGAAACAATTCAACTTTGTTTTGCCGACGTGTTGGACATCCTTCATCCGGCTCCACCTACCATGCAGCAATATTGAGTGCACAACACAACTTCAGGGAAAGATTCACCCGGTCGTTGCGCCGCAGTAGTAATGACTAGTGAGCAGTCAAATCACAGAGCCCCACCTTCGCCACCGTAAGTTGCTTGGACGAAGCAACCATCATTTCTCTGTTCCTTGAATCCGCTGGTACTCCCATATTCCCACCGTAATAAGTTGCTCGGGCGAATCAACTATCACTATATACGCTCACGTGTGATGACCATAGGAGCTATCCATTCAGATTGCATGTTAAAAACATAAAGGTCGATAACTAATGCGGCAAACTTTCAAAAAAAAACTAATGCGGCACCTCGGGCCAATGTGGCCAGATTGCATTTTGCATGAGAAATTACACACCTTGTTTCGTTGACATGTGGTCCCGTTCCAACATATCAGTGAGACGACGGCGAGTAGTAGGAGTATTTCCGAACCGACGTTTAGGCCGGGGCGCCCCTTCGTGAACCGTGGCAAACTGGCAACCGTCCACCAACTCTTCGCCTTTCCCTCTCGATTTGGAACTGCTGTCGCACGCTCTTCCTCTCCCTCCTCCATTTTCCTTCAGCCCTTTACCCTTTCTTCTGCCATTGTTCGACCGTCTTCTCCATGGAGGGAACAGGACAGAAACGATCCCGTTATTCTTGCCCCGATCTGAAAGATGACGTGGTGGAGGAACTCATTGATCGGTGTGACGTCATCACCTCGGCTAGCATGGCAGGTTCGTTCAAGCCCATTCTCGACTCAACTAATAACATCATTACAGAAACCCAAGAGTCAAGGAGCGGTTTGATCTCCCTATCTTCTTCGCTGTGACCCTGATGACTGGCGCCGTCACGACAAAGGCCTCGCCCTGTGCAAGTTGATGCCGCTTGATAATGATACGTATGATGTTAAGATGCCATCGCTTGAGGGCAAGGCTTGGGCAGGCGCAAATGGAGATTGGGTTGTTTACATTGGGTCCAACTACGAGTGGGAACTTGTGAATGTGTATGCTCGTGACCGGGTTCCACTTCCAAAAATCTCAGCAGACTGCCCAGAGGTTGAGCACACCGGTATTGTACGCACATTCAAATACAATCATGGTGACTGTCTTCTACGGAAGATAGCAATTTCTCGAGTTCCCAACCGCTCTTGGCATTACAACAACTATGAAGTTGTTGCTATCTTCGACAAGCTTGTTGCCGTCCTTGCTGGTTTGACTCGATGGACATTGCTCAAAAATCAGTTTCTATACACGCATGGGAACTATGATGCAATTCAATACGAGGGCCTTGTGTTTGCTGCCACCACTCGTGGCACTGTTTTTGCATGGAATCATTATGATTTCGGTACGTTTGTCTTCCATCGTAATTATAATTGTTTCATCCACATGCATGCGGGTTAGCAAGTTTCCCTTTACTAATTAACCTTCTTCTTGTGTTTCCAAGGTCCTGTGAACATTCCACCACCTATACTTGAAAATTTTTATAACCAAGGGGGAGATGACGATGGTGATGATCACGAGCATGAGGACGAGCAGCGCCCATATACTCTTTGGCGCCTGGCAACTAATTCTGATGGATCACCTCTTCTCGTGTGTATACAGCCCACTGATGATGTTACTGCTAAGGAAGCAGGTGTAGTCTCCCATGGTCGCACTCTCCGGACCTATTCCAACACCCGTTGCATGGTATTCGGGATGGATACTAGTGTGCTAGTGCCAACACCTTCTCCCTGGTACAGAATTGATAGTCTTGGAGAAAACTCGCTCTTCCTTGGACAAAACTATCCGATGATGGTGAAAGGCAATCCAACTGCTGTTGACACAACGTTACTAGCACCATTTATGAGAAGCAACTGTGTCTATACCTTGGACATTAGCGTGGTTCCCTACCCTGGTACTGATATAGTAGGCATCTTCAGCCTGGATGATCAGTACTGCGTTGGTCTCGAGATCGACAATAGATGCCCCATCCCAGAGAATCACTTGTGGTTCAAAGCAAGTGTTTCCAACGCCGAGGAATGGTTGAGTTGAAGTTAATTTCATTGCTTGTTATTTGTTGTGTGGTGAAAACTTTAGTATTTATAATGTATCCTCGTTGTCGATGTGGGTTGATGACCTGTTGTATGTAATAAAATGATATGCCTGTGATAAACTTACTAAATTTATGAATGGCTTTCGAGTTGCTTCTGTGAGTGAGTGGTGCGACGAGGCAAAAAATATTTTCCGAATACATAATTGTACATGCATTGCAACAGGTTATCGGATGAGGCCAATCAACAATAGTAGTACACTATTTGTACTAGCTTCACATGCTTCACGTGTCGTGCGGGTGTTTTTACTGTAGCCATATTGTACGTAACCAGCACCTCGAATCCTCGATACTAGTACTATATAGTAAGTAGTAGGAGTAGTAGGGTGGCATGGGCCAGAACAAGCATTCACGTCCAGGAGTACGGCACACGCCACCAACACGACTTCCATCTGACACCATATTTCTTGGAGTCCATGCTAGAGCAATCTCTTCAACCTCATCGTTTCTCTAACTCTGCCATCGCGCGGCGGGCGAGGTGGGGGTTTGCCGATAGTCGGTTTCCTCAACTGCGGTCCCACTTGTATAGCCAACTCCAACGCTCTATCAATATATGGATGTACTCTTCTTCCCAATACAAAAACTTGCATCCATTCTACTCCCTCCGTCGCACAATACATGCCTTCTATTTGTCAAAATATATATGTATCTAGACATGTTTTAGTATATAGGTACATCCATTTTTGGACAAATGGAAGTCAAGTATTTTGGAACGGAGGGAGTACACAATAAAAAATTTAAGTTAGCCCAACTAGTCTAATCCGAGAGCACAACCGAAGATTTGGTCGGGTTCTTCCTCCTTTTGCCGACACGTGGGTCATGTCATGAAAGAAAATAGAATGGTAGTTGAAGCCACGAGATGTGCATCTTGGGTTAAACTGTAAATAGAATCTTACTACTCTTGAGTAACTCCAAAAGCGGCCACCGAAGATCTTTCTTGGATTTGTTTTTCACCGCCAGCATGTCGAGGTGAAAGATGTGCAGGTTCAGTGGGTCCTCTTGCGTTTTCACTGACATGTGGGGCCGCATCTGAGCAAACAGACGATGGGCTCCGTGCGTCTGCTGGCTGGCTGAGAAGAGAGATAGAGGAGGGCTGAGCATGGACTGCAGGAAATTTGTTCTACATAACCAGCACTTTGATATTCACGTGTGGTTGTTTCTAGAATAAAAAAGCAGGTACCCCTACTTATGTTACTTCCACTACGCCTAGCCTAAGGTTAGTAGGTGACCTTGCGCTTGGCTCTTCGCCTCTTCCGGAAGTCGATGGTTCTACAGTAGTGCTTCTGGCAATCTGACACCAAATGAACTGCTGCACGTCCACCGCTTGTAAGCAAAAGTTTCTCCTCGTGCTGCGAGCCACCGCGCACGCATTGGCAAGGGAGAAGGCGTAATCAAGCTTCTCATCGTTCTGCGAGTTGACGAGACACATCAAAGTTATTTACTAGTAGTACGTACTCTCTCAAAAAAGGGCTGACCATGTCATTGCTACCATCCCGTGCTCCGTCGTTGAGTACATGCACTATTCACGTGCCATTCATGTGCCATCGAGGAGAAAAAATATTGAGTAGGTGCCATCGAAGTGCACGACTCACTTACGAAAAAGGGTTTCCCCCCGCTTCCCCCTCCCCCCGCACGACTCACTTACGCACTGCTTATCTGATTATCTCCATTTTCTTGCATGACACGTGCACCTTGATGCTAGATGTCTCGCGTGTTGGTAAAAGGATGAACAAAGCTCAAGTAGAAGAAAAGAGTTGAAGAGCATACATGCCTGACGACCGAGGAGGAGCAAGGAACCTCGCGATGGAGCGTCTGCAAGGAACCTTGCACGTTTTCCCCAGTTTTTTGCCGCCTGCCCACCTATAAACAACTAAAAGAACATGAACTTTTCGCTAACCACTAGAAACGGTACATCAGGATGCTAAGTTGAAGATGTTTTATACTCCCTCCGTTCCCAAATATAAGTCTTTTTAGATATTTCAATAAGGGACTACATACGAAACAAAATGAGTGAATCTACACTCTAAAATATGTCTACATACATCCGTATGTTGTAGTCTATTTGAAATGGCTAGAAAGACTTATATTTAGGAACGGAGGGAGTAGTTTATATTGAATTATTGATAACCACGCAACAAGCCACGCATGTACAGGACGCATGCAGCCACGCATGTACACAAGCAAACGCACTAACTCCATCGGATCCAACTCATGCACATACGCGCACAACATGGAACACACAACGCATGTACACAAGATGTGCATGCACACACGCTCGGCCACAGAATGCACGTGAATAACACATGCATGCGCACACACTCGGCTGCATGGAGGCGTGCGCCATCCGCGGCGACGTCCGGTTCGTCGTGCTACGGCGAAGCTCGCACGCAACGGCGCATACGCATCTCTTGCAGCACCTCTTTGCCGTCATTGCTCAACTACTAGTCGGAGACAAAGATGACCGCAACCTCGGCCTTAGAGCTAGCACCGATGGAAAACACGCACGCTGCACGCACACGAGCACATACGGAGTGCTCACGACATGGTGGTGGTGCGTCCCCAGTCGCCTCTACTCCTTCTGCACACATTGTCTATCAAGGCGGCTGCATGCTAATGATGATGTGGGTGAGAACTTCTAGGACTCAGATGATGATGAGGAAAATTATGAGACACAAGGTGACGTACACCGTCAAGGTCCACGGTCAAGGGGGTGCTAGTAAGTGCTTAGATGTGCTTAGAGCAAGTACAATAGAGCTGAGTTAGCGGGCTATAAGGAATAAACAATAGTATATTTCTGCTTAGTTGGAGGAAAGAGAAGAGGAGAAGGTAAGCGGGCTCTTCGTGAAGAGCCAGCTCTAGCATGTGCTCCTAGGCACTTTGTGAGAATGAAAGGTGGGCCACAGAACAAAAAAGTAGTAGTACACTCTTTTGATCTACTATTGTACATGTTGACTATAAGATGGGCTGTAGATGACATGGCACTGGCTTATTGCCAGCAGCTGGCTATACTATTAATGCTCTTTAGATGAGGTGATATGTGCATTAAATGGCTTAGTAACTCAAGTCTACAATGCATAGGTGCTTAGTTTATTGGTGCCACATCATATTTTATGCCTATGTGGCAGGCTTAGCAGCTATACATGGTGGAGCACTGGAGAGGCCAAGGCTGGTCATAGTGGGGAGTAACTTGTACTGTAACATATTACTATGTTACTCTAAACATCTCTATAAACCGGAAAGGAGGGAGTAGTAACATAGACTAGTGTCATATGCAGAGTATGGGTGCACATGATATTTCCCCGTCCGGACCGATCCCAAGTTGGCTTCTCACCTTCTTGGCCCAACAAAAACCCCTCCTCCATCGCCCGCGCGCTTCCCGCCCGGCGCCAGCTGAGCCCGCCGCTCCACATTGATGGCAAGTCAGGGCGACGCGACCTCTCACTGCTTCCACTTTTGAAGCGGCACACCGACCGAGGGCACCGCCCGCTGCACGCCCGGCATTTCAGACTACACAGTGGATAGTAACTTTTAGAGCAAGTACTACAATTAGATGACATAAGCAGGCTATAAGGATTTAAATATAGTATTTGTGCTTAGTTGAAGGAGAGAGAAGAGGAGAGAGAAGAGAAGCGGATTGTAAACGTGTAGCCGGTTGTACTCCAACATACCTTGTTGGACAAAAGGTAGGGCCCTTATTAATGATATTGCATTTATACTAAAGGGACTAATGGACGCCTTAATTACTCCATTTTTTGAGATAAACCTTGGTGGGGCTATTATTGACTTTTTTGAGCTATTATTGACTTGCACGTGGGGTTTGGGTGCCCAAGGCCTACTATTATACTCGCACGACCGACCTGACATGCTCTACCCTAGCCGCCGCTGTATAATATGGTTTTGCACCGTTCCAGATCTTAGCGCCGCCACGCAATTCTTCTCCAGCCCTCCTTCCGGCATGCACCGCGAGAAGGGACAGCAGTCCTCTGAATCCCGCCTTTTGTGATCCTGTACGGGAGAGGGGCGATCAGGTTTTTGGGGAGCACACTCCTGTGACTACTGCCAGCGACGACTTCCTCAACGACAGCCTTCTTCCCCGACCTCGGTAACCTCTTCATCAACGACATGAGTGACAACATCAACCACATCGGTTCTGCTCCCGCTGTATAGTATGTGATTCTGTCCTCCTGGTTTAGTCCGCATCATTACTTTGATGTTTGCAATTGTCGTCATGATCTATTTACTGCTGATTCGGATTAAATCTCATACTAAATTGCTCATATATTCAACAATCCAATCCAAAAACCTGATCATAGGCAATTTACTCCGAGTGGTTTTGCTGCGCTTTTGAAGTCGCCTACTTTTAAGGGGGTGCAATATAAAAGGTGGCGCACAAGAGTAGTATATTGGTTTCAGATCATGTACTGCTATGACGCCACTAAGGGTAAGCCTGAGGGCGATCTTAATCCTACACAGCAGGAAGCTTTTCAGAACATGGATACCCTCTTCAAAGCCACCCTGCTGAGTGTTCTTGACGATTCCATTATGGATTCATATATGTTGTTTGATAGCGGCAAAGACATGAGGGCTGCGCTCGAGGCCACGTTTGGGCCCTCGGGCGCTGGCAACGAGTTGTACGTCATGAAGCAATTCTGTGACTACAAGATGACTGATGAGCGCTCTGTTGTTCAGAAGACTCATGAGATACAGTCACTCTCTAAGGAACTTGAGTACTTTAAGTGTGTGTTGCCGGACAAATTTGTTGCTGGGACCATCATTGCCAAGCTTCCACCTTCGTGGAACAATTTTGCTACTTCTCTGAAAAACAAGAGACATGAGTTTTCTGTTTTGGATCTCATTAGCACTCTTGATTTTGAGGAGAAGGCGAGAGCAAAAGACACACGTGCTCGGGTCGCCGAGGGAGCTTCTAGTGACCACATGGTACACGAGAAGAACTTCCAGCCCAACCAGCCCCAAAACAACAAGAACAAATCTTAGGGGAAAGGCAAGTTTGATGCAAAGAACAAGCCGTCACATTCTACCAACTTCAAGAAGAATTCTCATAACGGGAAGGGATACAAACCTCAATTTTGGTAGCACCGAACAAAATTTATATGGCTGCATCTACCTGCTGTCAGCTAACCTCATGGTGCTCCAGGTATTCCTACATTCGTAACTAGGTACAATGACCACCGCAAGATGAAATTAGCTTATTCGTACGTTGACTTGCTGAATGCAGTGCGGAATGATCCTGTCATGTGTGGAGGAGCAAACAAGCAGTGCAGCCGAAGGTGGAAATCAACCAAGGACTTATGAAATTATATGTAATCTTCCTCAGGCAGGTCAGTATCCCCTTCGTCCAGATGATCGTGTTTTGTCATGCCGAGCTATTGATATGTGCTATTGTTTTGCAACACCATTTAAGTATAGCTACTGTTTTCCTATCTTTTCAGATTCAGGACAATGAATATGATATCAGGGGAACTGCACAATATGGACCCATGTTGAGTCATATCTATTGCCTCATGTGTTTGCTACAAATGTGTCAGCATCAATTGCAAGATGAGGCAGCTAGCTAGCTGTGGAGTTGCCAACATGCTCAAAGTGCTCACAACATTGAGAAGAAACAAGCATGCCCAGGAAATTAATGCATGTGCAGGGAGGCCCTTTGCTCAGAGAAGCATCGACCGATTTTTCTTTATTTCCACACCTTCTCACAACTTTGTATATTGGTTATAGTATGGTGAATCATTGAGATGCGTAGACATGCTGAACTTTTGTTCTTCTGAATGATTGTTTAATGTGAGTGTCTGCATCCAGTACCGCATCCTCTAATTTGGTGGATGCACACAGAGAAAATAAATCTCCTTAATCTACTCCATAACCACCCTATTAAATAGGCCTAGTAACAAACCAGGCGCATGCAGTGGCCGGCGGGCACATGCATCCTGCATGCATGGCCAGTCAGCCAAGCCCATGCGCCAGCTCCAATGCAGCAACGCAAAAGAAGAGAGCGGTTCTTGGGAAAAAGCAAGTAGTTAGTGCAGCAGGCCTTATAAACACGAACATCTCGCTCTCCCGCTTCCGTCTCCCCACCCAATTCCTCCCGCTCCCCAATCTTCCTCACTCATCTAGAAAACCCCGCTCACCTTCTTCCTCACTCGTACAGAAAACGCCAGCTCCTCTTCTTCCACTCCTATAGAAATCCCCAGCCCTCCTTCTTCCCGACTCGCACTGCCACTAGGCTCGTCTCTTGCTACTCTGCTCAAACCCGTGAGCTCGGCGCGACGCCCACAAGGAAAATGGAGTCGGCACTGCCAGTGGCGATGCCGGTTGTAGATCCCGCACCCGGTAGCGCGGGGAGAAGCGGCGAGCCCCCCACCCAGATCTGAGGAACCGGTAGAATCTCCAGTGGACCGCATTAGCGATCTCCCGGGCGTCATCCTTGAGGCGATCATCTCGATTCTCCCCACCAAGGATTGCTGCCGCACACAAGTCCTCTCAACTCGGTGGCACCCTCTATGGCGCACCGCGCCCCTCAATCTCGACTGTCGTCAGATATCTCTCCTTCCTGAAATTGATCTTATCAGAGCCATCATCTCTTCTCACCAGCAGGGCCCCATTCAATGCCTCTGCATCCTGACAAGCTACCTGCTGTCCATACCCGGCAAGGTGGACGCTTGGCTGACATCCCCTGAATTTGGAAAACTCCAGTAGTTTGAGTTCTACCATTACCACGAAAGTTTCATACCACGAACATACCAAAAATTCATGCCCACACCACCGTTGCCATCTCGCGGTTTTCCTCCTCTCTCCACACCGCCACCTTCGCCCGGTGCCATCTACCAGACGATCTGGTACAAATGCTTCGACTCCCACTGCTAAAAAAACTTTTGCTTGTGGTGGTTTATCTGTCGGAGGCCTCACTGCACAACATCATCCACTCTAGCTGCCCTGCCCTGGAGTGCTTGCTGATTGTTTTGGGGATAGAAATCAGTATCAGTTGTCTCCAAATAAAGTTGCCTCACCTTAAAAGCATTGGAATTTGTTTTAAAGGACATCAGCTCATCATCGAAGATGCCCCTTCACTTGAAAGGTTGCTCCTTCATAATTGTTATACACCTTCATAAATAACTGTCGTCTCTGCGCCCAAACTGGAGACCTTGGGTGTAATTCGTGACCCGTTTAATAATCACAAGGAGTTGGTGTTTGGCTCCTCACTTTTTCAGGTAACGTATATTATCACCTACACATTTGTAATCATATGCTGCATTTTTCATTTGCGCACATAAGTTTCATCTCATCTTGGAGTACACTTTGTGTACTAATATTATGTTATATGCTCAATGAAGAGTTCGTCCATTGATAGCCTATCAATGCTGCTGGATTCTTTCAAGATCATATATCAGTATGTATAGTTTTGATCTGGACATAATTATTGGCTTGCTGCGATGCTTTCGATCTCTGGAAAATTTATACATAGAGGTGATGATTTCATGCACATTGAAAGCCCGTATATATTGTACTAGAATTAACTGTTCAGTTGTCGTTCTTTCGACATACTCTTTTTTCAGACCTTAACTGTTTTTAATCTTCATGTCTACTTAGGGAGAACCACATGGAGAAAAACATATGACCAATCGTTGGCATAATAAGCACAAGGACTTATCAGTTCTCATGACATTCGTTTGAGGACAATAACGATGGGACGATATGCATCCAACCAGGCAAACAGAAGCTTTGTCACATTCTTCCTGTTGAACGCGAGGTTACTATTGTCCATGAGGCTTAATTTTTATAGCAAGAGATTTCTCAGGGACGAACATGTTGAACAGCAAAAAAAGAAGTTTCAGGTGGACAAATGGGCTTCTAAACGTGCTCGGCTTATATTTACAATAAGTTGTAGACATCCTGAAATAATTTTTTTTGCACAGGATGTTTATTTTATGGATCAGACCAATCAATTTGTTTGTGACTGCAAAAAAGAGTGGTTGGGTTAGATGTTACTATCATGTTCAATCTGGGTTTTGTCTAAAAATTTGATGAACAATTAATCCTTGGGCTTTTTGTACCATTTGTATGCTTGACTTGCATGTTGTTGCCCTCGTACTCCCCTCCACCTGCCACTACACTGCCGCATCTTCCATGGCTGCTGTTCGTTCCCGTCCGAGGCCTTGCCGTCATTCTCCGCCTTGGTTAGCTCGCTGTTCCCGCCGTCGTCTGGCGTTGTCAACATGGTCAACAACCAAGAGGAATTAGGAGATGACTGTACGTGGAGAGGCTGACAGTAGGGACCCACCAGGGTCATTGCATTTCACAAGCAGGTGCCTCGTTATTACAAACCAAAAAAATACTTCCTCCTAATTGTTTGACAACTAGGTTCCATGCCATTGTCAATGTAGTCAATAAACGAGAAAATTACACAACGAGCAGATAACACCAGGGACCCAGCAGCTCGCCCAGTTGTTTTTCAGTTTCAGAGACGGAGCTCAACTGCGCATTGTGCGGGGGCTGTGGCCCGTCTAGCCCACGTTTACGCTTTTATTAAGCACATGACGAGCCCAGTTGATATATTTTTTCTTTCTGAAATTGGCTAGCCCAGTTCTTTTTTTGGAGAATACCAAAACCGAGGCCTACTTGCTTTTCTCAGCCCTGCTGGGCTGCAAATCTTTCAAGACGAGGAGGGATAAGAAATGGGCTTCCCCAGAAAACGGGCTATAAGTTGTAAGAAATGGGCTGTAAATTTTTAAACCAAAGCCAACCGGCAATTGCAATAAAATATAATTTTTTTAGGATTTCTTTACTCTCTACTCTTATAAAAACCAAAGCCAACTGGCAATTACATTAAAATATCATCTTTTCTCCCACAAGATAAACTACTCATACAAATGCATCTTCATGTTCCGTGCAACGAACATGCATCTTGCTAGTTAAGATTCTAAATTTCATTCATTTTTTGCGGAGAATTGTTTTTGAATTTTATTTTGATATAATTTTTTGAAAACTATTTTTAACGTGACTCGAAATTTCGTGATTAAAAGAGTTCGGACCCCATCGAAATATGCAAAATTTTGTTGAATTTTTTAGCAGTGCCCAGAATATATGGTCTGTAATACTAATAAAAAGAACATGGGCTTCAAATATCCTTAGAATTAGCAAATGGGTTGTAAATTATTGAAAATAATGGCTAATGGGCTATATGCTATTTTCCACAGATTTTGGAGGCTGACTTCTGGGCCTACTAGATTGACGATGACGCTGTCCTAATTTTTTTTGACACGTACGCAAGGCTTTGTCAACTTAGTCAACACACAACAGTGACTGTTGGATGTCCATCCAACGGTCGCCGTGCTTCTTCAATCTCTGATCTTCCTCCTCCAGCCGCCCAAACCAGCGCCGACGGGACTGCCTGCTCCCTCCTCCCGTGGCTGGCTGTGCTGTGCCAGGCCATCCCTCTAACCACCCACACATCCTGTTATTTTCTGGCGACGTCAGCCTCACCCCACAGCCGAACAGTCAGCACTCGTTCTCCCCTCAGCGTGGGCATCCGCTGCGGTGGCTTCGCCGGCTCCGGGTGGTTCTCTTCCTGGGCCTCGCCCTCGTCCACCACGTTTGTGCTCTCGGCGCGGCGAGGTCAACATGGTCAACAAACAACATCCATAGGAAGAGGCTGACAGTAGGGGCCCACATAGGAAAATGCCTCCTTATTACGCGCAAAATAATGATTCCTCCACCTGATAGCTGGGACCCACCGGAAGGGTCTCTGTATTTCGCGAAAAAAACGTTCCCCCCGCTGTCAGCTCGGACCCACCGGAAATGCCTCCTTATTACACAAACAAAATGAATACTCCCCCTGCTAGCTGGGACTCACCTTGGTGGGTGGCTGACTTGTGGGCCTACTAAGTTTACGGGGACGGAGGGCTTTGTCAACTTAGTCAATATGAACGACTCTAGCTCCAGTGACAGTACGATGTCCATCCAACGGCTGTAGTGCTTCTTCAACATCTGGTCTTCGTGCTCCAGCCGCCCAAAGCAGCGCCGGTCATGCCACGTGCTCCTGCCTCCCGTGGCCGGCTATGATGCCGCGAAGGCCTCACCGCCCCCTACTACCCCTACCGCTTCCCAGGCCATCCCTCTACTCACCCACACCCCCTGTTATTCTGCGGCGACGGCAGCCTCACCCTCGTACTCCTCTTCGTGTGGGCATCCACTGCTGCATCTTCCCCGGCTCCACGTTGTCCCCTTCCTAGGCCTCGCCGTCGTCCACCGCCTTCGTGCTCTCGGTGCGGCGTGGTCAATGTGGTCAACGACCGACTTCCATCGGAAGAGTACTGTGCATGGAAAGGTTGACAGCTGGGTCCACGGCGGCCGCAAGGAAGTGCCTCCTTATTACGCGCAAATAATTATTCCTCCACCTGACAGCTGGGACCCACCGGACGGGCCACCTTATTTCATGAAAAAAACGTCTCCCACTGACTGTTGGGACCCACCAGCTACACCTTCGCACGCAAGGAAGTGCGTCCGGGCAAAAAAACAAAACGATTCGCCCCCTTGACTGCTGGGACCCACCAGCTACATATTCGCAGGCAAGGAAGTGCCTGACAGTCGGGACCTACCTGGTCGAAGCGTACGTAGCGTTGTTATTGTGGTCGCAAACGTGTACGTACATATTGGTCGATGTAGAGGCGCGCACGTGTCGTAGTAGAGGCGCACACGTAGCATATACACGTACGTACATCGGCGAGGGTGCAAGAAAGAAAATACGGCCACGTACGTACATACAGGCAGGGTCTCGAACGCCTACTTGTGCATACGTACATGGCTGGGTCGGAAAGGAGAAACAACGTCGTCGTCGTGTTCATGGGGAGCCAACCGGCTGGGTCGGAATGGAATGCGTGGTCGTGTTCATCGGGAGGGCTTGGACAGAACAGGTGATGGAAACGAGGCCTGGCGTACCGCACAGTGGAGGAAACGGACCTCCTACGTTCGGAACAGGGTCCTGTTGATCAGGAGGGGTGTGGCGTACCGCAAAACGGAGGAAACGGACCTCCTATGGTCGAAACGGGGGTCCTGTTGATCGGGAAGGGTGTGGCGTACCGCAAAACAGACGAAACGGACCTCCTACGGTCGAAACGGGGGTCCTGTTGCTCGGGAGGGGTGTGGCGTACCGCAAAACGGATGAAACGGACTTGTGTTGGAGCGCTACGATCGAAACGGGGGTCCTGTTCATCGGGAGGGGTGTGGCGTACTGCAAAACGGGACTCCACGGGATACTGTTCATCTCCACCGTCGACCTCCTCTAGCCTCCACGGGCTACCGTTGACCTCCTCCAGCCTCCACGGGCTCCAGTTCATCTAGCCTCCACCACGCGCTACTCCACCGGCTACTGTTCAACCACCTTCCACGGGTACCCCTCCACCGTCTACTGTTCATCCAACCCTCCACACCACGGGGTCCTGTTCAACCACCCCTCCACGGCCACTCCTCCACCGTCTATTGTTCATCCAGCCCTCCACACCACGGGGTCCTGTTCATTCAGAGGCAACGCCACCGCTTACTATTCATCCAAACCCGCCCGCAACACTCACTGTTCATCCAATCGATCGGCTTCAGTTAGCAGCAGTAGCGAAGGAATTGCTCGATCGGGTTCAGTTAATAGCCATCGATCGATCGCTCGGGTTCAGTAACGCGTAGCCTGCAGTGCAATTGCTCGGGTTCAGTTAGAGCCCAATGCCTCGCTCGGGTTCAGTTAGAGCCAACGCCTCGCACACACGTGCGTACGTGTACGAGAGAAACGCGCATCGCTCGGACCTCGACCTCCCACCGTAACTGGCAACTCCCCAAAATTTTCCTCCCCCTCGCTTCTACCACGGTTTTTTCCGTCATGGACGACCCAAAGAATGTCATGCAGCTGCATCTCCGGCCCGCCCAGGACGAAAAGCCCATTTTCTGTCATGATTTTTTGTCATAGAAGTAGGAGCCCACCACATCTATGATGATACCGGGTTTTGTCACAATTATCGTCATAGAAGTGTCATATGTATGACAAAAAATTTTTTGTTCGGCCCAAAATGTCAAGGATGTGTCTTTTTTTTGTAGTGACTGTACATTGAAAAAACAACAGCAACAACCAGGGCTGGGGGTGCAACAGAAGCAGCAGGAACCAGGGCTGGGGGTGCAACGGAAGCAGTAAGTAGGCCAGAAGAGTAAAGACGCAACTCTCTCTTCCAAATCAAACATCAGCCATCATTACAAAAGGGCTACCAAAAAAGAACAAGTGTATGTGTCAAACTAAATAAAGATCCTTCTACACCAAGTGTACGCATCTAACTAACTGGCTCAGTTAGACGTTACTATTTATTAAGATGTGGAGATTGGCTGACGGCTTGAACCAGATGGGTGCCTGACGGGGGAAACTCCAGCCAGCAGGTCGAAGTCTGATACTTGCGACCCTCTGTCCTACTTTGGGCTGCAGAGTGTGGTGGCACATATCAGGGTATGGTGCATGGAGAGACGCATGGTATGTTGTGCACACACAATTTTGCCTGATGAACGAAACCGCGCTGCCATCATGATCCTTGCCGTCGGTTATCTCCTAGTTAATCAGATAATTCAGTCCGAGAGACAGAGAGCGTGTAGCCGTGTACCAAGGCTACTTACCAGCCTCCAGTCAAAAATTCCTGAAGGCCAGGAGAAGCTGGGATCCTGCTCAAAGACCTTGCAGTGACTGTGATTGTATTCCGCGAAACAACAAGTCCGGTACATGCGAACGATCATCAATATTTCGCCGTCGTCCGATCGAGCTAGGAACCACCTGTAGTTGGTATGCTGCTTTTCTTTGAAAGGTTCAGGGACAAGGAAGGGTCGGGACACCAGGCGGCATACAACATCATATCAAGTTGGAGTCAAATAAAAAAGGGCTCGTACTGTAGTCAATCTTAAGAACAACAAGTTCTGAGCATGAATATCTTTTCAGTAAATGTTGACAGTAATATAAGCAAGCCATCATGATATCATAGGAAAGTAATATACTGCTGTAACAGCCATTTGTAGCGATGACCAGAGTAGGCCAGCAATACGTCCAGCCATAGAAGGAGTCCAGAGCATAAATGAAGACCTTGTGTTCAATGGCATCAGAAAACCATGGAGGATGTATGATCCTACAATGGACATGCAGATTTATCCACTTACCGTAGTGACCTGTCAGATAGGCCGGACTGCGGTTGAAGAACACAATTAGCCTGAAGTCTTTATAATTTGCAGATCCTGTGGGCACTTGGCAGATTACAACCTTGAGCAAATCAAACTTGGTATTGATATGTCTCCTTCGTATCTACTTTACCAAACACTTTTGCCGTTGTCTTGGACTCTAACTTGCATGATTTGAATGGAACTAACCCGGACTGACGCTGTTTTCAGAACTGCCATGGTGTTACTTTTGTGCAGAAATAAAAGTTGTCGGAATGACCTGAAAATCTACGGAGCAACCTTTTCGATTTAATAAAAAATATAGGCGAAAGAATCAACATCAGGGGGCCCATACCCTATCCACGAGGGTGGGGGGCGCCCCCCCTAGGGCGCGCCCCTGCCTCGTGGGCCCCCTGAAGCTCCACCGACCTCAACTCCAATTCCATATATTCACGTTCGGGGAACAAAAATCAGAGAGAAGGATTCATCGTGTTTTATGACATGGATCTGCCGCCAAGCCCTAAACTCACTCAGGAGGGCTGATCTGGAGTCCGTTCGGGGCTCCGGAGAGGGGGATCCGTCGCCATCATCATCATCAACCATCCTCCATCACCAATTTCATGATGCTCACCGCCGTGCATGAGTAATTCCATCGTAGGCTTGCTGGACCGTGATGGGTTGGATGAGATTTACCATGTAATTGAGTTAGTTTTGTTTGGGTTTGATCCCTAGTATCCACTATGTTCTGAGATTGATGTTGCTATGACTTTGCTATACTTAATGCTTGTCACTAGGGCCCTAGTGCCATGATTTCAGATCTGAACCTATTATGTTTTCATGAATATATATGAGTTGTTGATCCTATCTTACAAGTCTATAGTCACCTATTATGTGTTATGATCCGTTAACCCCGAAGTGAAAATAATCGGGATACTTACCGGCGATGACCGTAGTTTGAGGAGTTCATATATTCACTAAGTGTTAATGCTTTGGTCCGGTACTCTATTAAAAGGAGGCCTTAATATCCCTTAGTTTCCATTAGGACCCTGCTGCCACTGGAGGGTAGGACAAAAGATGTCATGCACGTTTTTTTTCATAAGCACGTATGACTATATTCGAAATACATGCCACATTACATCGATGAACTGGAGCTAGTTCTGTGTCGCCCTATGTTATAGCTATTACATGAGGAGTCGCATCCGACATAATTATCTATCACTAATCCAATGCCTACGAGCTTTTCATATATTGCTCTTTGCTTAGTTACTTTACCGTTGCCACTATTATCGTTACTTCCATACTACTTTGCTACTAAATACTTTCCTGCAGATATTAAGTTATCCAGGTGTGGTTGAATTGACAACTCAACTGCTAATACTTGAGAATACTCTTTGGCTCCCCTTGTGTCAAATCAATAAATTTGGGTTGAATACTCTACCATCGAAAACTGTTGCGATCCCCTATACTTGTGGGTTATCAAGACTATTTTCTGGCACCGTTGCCGGGGAGCATAGCTCTATTCTTTGAGTCACTTGGGATTTATATCTGCTGGTCACTATGAGGAACTAGAAAGACGAAAGAACTAAGATTTATCCCTCAACTACGAGGGGAGGTAAGGAGCAGCCATCTAGCTCTGCGCTTGATTCTCCTTCTGTTATGAGTAAACTTGCGACACCTAAACCTGCTTCTGCTATTAATTCTGATATGTCGCATGTGATTGATGATGCCACTTGTGCTATGCATGCTACTTATGATGAAACTACTTCTATGCTTGATACTACTGTGCCATTAGGTGAATTTCTTGATGAACAACTTGCTAGGGCTAGAGAGAATGAAATTATTGAAACTGCTAATATTGATGAAAGTGATGATGAAGATTCTCCCCCTAAATATGAACTACCTGTTGTGCCTGAGGGTTATGTTATGGATGAAGAAAATGCTAGAGATTTTCTTGCTTGCAATGATAGATCTAATCTTAAGAAGTTATTAGCTAAGCTGAAACAAAAGTCTCTGAATGCTAGAATTGAATATGACCCTGCTTTTGCTACTTTACCTATCTGTGTTACTGATAAGGATTATGATTTCTCTGTCGATCCTGAGATAATTACTTTGGTTGAATCTGATCCTTTTTATGGCTATGAATCTGAAACTGTTGCGGCACATCTTACTAAATTGAATGATATAGCCACCCTATTCATTAATGATGAGAAAACTCGCTACTATTATATCCTTAAGATATTTCCATTCTCATTAAAGGGTGATGCTAAAACTTGGTTTAATTCTCTTGATCCTGGTTGTGTGCGTAGTCCCTAGGATATGATTTATTACTTCTCTGCTAAATATCTCCCTGCTCATAAGAAACAAGCTGCTTTAAGGGAAATATCTAATTTTGTGCAAATTGAAGAAGAGAGTCTCCCACAAGCTTGGGGAAGTCTTCTCTAATTATTTAATGCTTTTCCTGATCATCCTCTCAAGAAAAATGAAATGCTTGATATCTTTTATAATGGACTAACCGATGCTTCCAGAGACCACCTGGATAGTTGTGCTGGTTGTGTTTTCAGGGAAAGAACTATTGATCAAGATGAATTGTTATTGAATAATATGCCGACTAATGAAAACAATTGAACACTTCCTGAACCAAGTCCTAAGCCAACTTCGAAGAAAAGAGGTGTTCTATTTCTCAGTCCTAAGGATATGCAAGAGGCAAAGAAATCTATGAAAGAAAAAGGTATTAATCTGAAGATGTTAAAAATTTACCTCCTGTTGAAGAAATACATGGCCTTAATATACCACCTATTGAAGAAATACATGGTCTTGATAACCCGACACAGGTAGTAAAGGTAAATTCTCTCTATAGATATGATAAAGTTAAAATCCCGTCTACTAAGTTTGCTAGCCAATGCTTGGATGAATTTGATGATATGGCTAAACAAGAAAACTTCAATGCTTATGTTGGTAGACAATTGAAAAGTGATGCTTATATGATTAGAAGTGATTATATATCTAGTGTTAAAGGTGAACTTAAACTCATTAGGAAACATGCTTCTATGGTTACCACTCAAGTAGAACAAGTGCTTAAAGCACAAAATGATTTGTTCAATGAATTGAATAATAAACATGACTTTGTTATTAGAGTAGCAACTAGAACGGGTAAAACGACTCAGGAACCTTTGTATGCCGAGGGCCACCCTTAGAGAATTGAGCAAGATTCTCAGAGAAATAATGTTGATGCACCTAGTCCTTATAAGAGGAAGAAAGCGAAAAATGATAGGACTTTGCATGCTTCTAGTGAACCTGTTGTAGACACACCTGAGAATCCCAACGATATTTCTATTTCTGATGCTGAAACATAATCTGGTGATGAACATGAACCTAGTGATAATGTTAATGATGATGTTCATGTTGATGCTCAACCTAGAAATAATAATGACGTAAAGATTGAACCTACTGTTGATCTTGATAACCCACAACCAAAGAATCAACGTTATGATAAGAGAGACTTTGTTTCTAGGAAGCACGGTAAAGGAAGAGAACCATGGGTTCAGAAACCCATGCCTTTTCCTCCTAAACCATCCAAGAAAAAGGATGATGAGTATTTTAAGCGCTTTGTTGAAATGATTAGACCTATCTTTTTGCGTATGCGTTTGATTTATATGCTTAAAGTGAATCCTTATGAAGTACATGAAAGATATGTTACAAATAAAAGAAAGATACTGGAAGCTGAAATTTCCACCGTGCTTGCACTACAAAAAAATACACTTCCGTGATGATACGTGTTTGTCACCGTAGGTCGTGTTTTTTGTCATGCATGTACATCCATGACGATTTTATGACAGAATCAAGATAGTCATACCTGTGCTGTCGTAGAAGTGTTCCATGACATTACCAAAATTATCATCACGGAAGTGTCCACTTCCATGACGATAAATCGCGCATCACAGAAGTGCTTTCGTCAAGGGTGACCGACACGTGGCATCCACCGTAACGGAACACCGTTAAGCTATCGGGTCCGGTTTTGGATCCGATAACCCGTTAACAGAACGGACCAATGGGGATTTTCCACGTGCAAAATCATCATTGGCTGGAGGAAACACGTGTCATCTCCGTGTTGGCACATGTGTCACTCATCCAATGGGCGAGACGCGCCTATGATATGTTGACACGTGGACTGGCCCATAAAGTTTAAATGGGCCGGCCCAACTAAAGGCCCACAAGATTTTGCGGACCATAATGGGCCGGCCCAGCTGGCCCATGAGATTTTGCGTACCATAATGGGCTGGCCCAGCTAAAGGCCCGCAAGATTTTGCGGGCCATAATGGGCTGGCACAGGTAAAGACCCACAAGATTTTTGTGTGCCATAATGGGCGGGCCCAGGTAAAGGCCCACAAGATTCTTGCGGATCATAATGGGTCGGCCCAGCTAAAGGCCCACAAGATTTTGCTGACTTTAATGGGCCGGCCCAGCTGTAGGCCCACAAGATTTTGAGGACCCTAGTAGGCTGGCCCATTAACTGGCTGCCATGTTTTGGGCCAAATGCCGTCCCATATTTGATCTGGTCCATTAATGGCCTGCCATGTTCCAGGCCTAATAATGGCCCATATGAGATCCGTCCTGTTAAAAGCCTACCACGTTCTGGGCCAAATTACGGCCCAGATCAGGTCCGACCCTTTAAGAGGCTTTGGGCTAAATTATGGCCCATATCAGATTCGGCCCGTCAACTGGACGCTATGCTTTTGGGACCACTTGCTAAAGGCCCATTTAGTAATTCGGCCTGATATTAGTTTCGGCCTGTTAAGGGCCCGTTTAACATTTCGGCCCTATATTAATTTTGGCCTGTTAAAAGCCCACCATATTGTTGGGCCTAACTACGACCGTGTTTGCATCTGGCCTGCTCGCAGCCGATATCTGATTGGGCCAAACAAGGACCGAGACGATTTTGGCCTGTTAAAAGCCCGTGATTTGATTCGCACAATCATGGGTGGGGGTCCATTTCGGGCTGCTGCCGGCCCGTGAGCTATTCAGCACGTTTTAGGCCCAACCTACTTCTCAGCCTCCTAAAAGCCCATTGAGTTTTCTTGCAAAAAGAGGGCCGGTGGTTACTCGGCCTATTAAAGGCCCGAATCTACTAGTGGGCCAGTTTACTTTTGGCCTTTTAACGGACCAAGATGATGGGGCCCATGATGCGGATCATACATCCTGATTGCATGACAGCCCGATTATGTACCGTAATTTTACGGTTTGGCCGGTTTACTGCGAAGACATGATATATATATATAGTAAAATAACTGCAGCATGGTGAATAAGAAAAAACCTAGACTATACAATAAAGAAATTACGACATATTACATCCACTGGACATCAAAGTTCGCCACTACGATAATAAAGCACAAGAAGCAGCAGATTACATACACTGGGCATCAAAGATCGCCACCAGTGCAAATAAACACGTCGACAAAATAATATACAAAACCGACAACACTTCTATAGAGTTCAAGAAAGGTTAGCCCTGCTGGGGAGCTGCAGCACAAGCAGCTGAGCAAGCTGATGAGACTGCGCTTGTTTAACACTTATATCTTCCTCACTCTGAAAGATAAACAAGCAGACAGATGACAGGTTTTGCCCATAAAAGTATCAGTGCTGACAATTCATCACATTTCTTACTGACGAATAAAGTGACACAGTTTAAAATTGCATTAACACAATATGGTATTGTTCAGGTCAAGACATGGCAGGAAATGACATTGTGAAGGAGTTGGCAGCTTCACGACACCACTGGATTATAGATCAAGAACTCATAAGTATCAATGGTTAGTGTGCTGTCAATTTATCGCATTTCAGATTGGCAAATAAAGAGATGGTTTAAATAATAGTAGAATGATATGACATTGTTCATCGTTAAGACATTGCAGAATATGACATTGTGCTGTAGTGGGTATGTTCACCACACCACTGGATTACGGATGAAGAACAGAAGCATAGATGCAGTGCAAAAGAAGATCACTTGCTTTGTATAGTTTAATTTACATGGTATGAAGAAGGAACTTTGTTGTACAACTGAAAACTTAAATTGAGAAGGACAAACTTTTGTTTATGAACTACATAATAAACTTTAAACATGCAATTTGATGCAAACACCAAAAATAAACAGCTGTTGTAGTCATGCCTAACCAAATATACACAACAAAGTTTGAAGGCTTGAGAAGGACAAACTTACATTATTGGTGAAGACAGGCTCTATAAAGCCCTTGTCCATGCTGATGGGGGGGACAATTCAAGAAGTTTACCACAGAATCTTCTTCATAAGCATTGCCTTTATTCTACATTTTGTTAATAGTAAATATAGATGTGATAATATATGAAAAAATGGAGAATATTTAAGATAAGATGAAGAGTGAAGCTACATAACCAAGTAGCTATAAATGTTAGTGCAGCGATACAGGAAAAAGGTACAACTAAGAGCAATGCACAGCTAAACTTCTTCAGTACCATCAGTGTTATCCAACCTTATGGTAAGAGTAAATATAGAACTTATGTGTAGAAAATGGAGGGCAAAGGAAAATAAGCTGCAGAGTGATGGTACATGAACAACTACCTGTCAATATCAGTACACTAATAAAGGACAACATGTACTTACAAGAACAATGTAGAGCTAAAAAAATTCATTGGCATTGGATATATTCTACACTAATGTAACCATTCATACAGATCAGATAATTTGGAGCGAACAATTGATAAGCAAGCTATCATGCATACTGCTGTCACATAATGAACCAGGTATGTATGCAAGTACAGTGATACAGGACAACAGGTACTAACAAGAGCAAAGCAGCGGGGAACATATTTGTGATATCCTATCGTTCTTTTCAAACCGAAATTCTTCTATGAGCAGATTTCCTGCACAAAAGATCAGTAAGGCACATGCGGAAAAGTAGAAGTTCAAATTGTCATGTGATTTCATAGACAGTACCTCATCCTGGGAACAAGACCAGTACATAACAAGGTTTTTCCATTCAATGTCTTCTAAATTTAGCACATGAGACTTCACCGGAAATTCGTTTATAGACTTGCCATCGAAGTGTGATTTCCTCAGGTAACGCCGATACTGCTGCAATGCTTCCTTGAAAAGCACAAGCAAGCTTTGCTCGTCATGACTATCCAGATTGACCCTCGCCTAGTTACAACAATGTAATGTAAATAATTGATGTGTCCAATCAGTAGAAAACAGGAAAATAATAACCATGAATAATAGCACTTACACGTAAGTTGGACAGGAAGATGTGAAAATGGTGCTTGTCTTCACTATAATCTTCCCATGATGGGAATATATGCACGTAGTCCCTAACAACATTGAAAGCATTGTCTTCTAAACTGGGAATAAATGGAATGGGGTTCCAATCTGCAGGAATTGGCCGTCTCTGCAATTGGGATATGTCTTCGGCCGATGGACTTATGTACTTTTTGCTGGAGTGGGATTTTTCTGTGGTACAGTTGGTGCTATGGCAAATGAAATCGGTATACCTTTTGCTGGAGTGCAGGTCCTGTGTGGTGGAGCTAGTGGTGTGGCCAGTGAAGTATGGGTACAGTCTGCTGGAGTCGGTCCTACGTTTTGTATCCCTGGTTGTACATCCAATATAAGTGGGGTGCTGTCTGATTTCTCCGGCACCACCACATTTTCAAGGACTTTACTGGTGCTCCTTCAGGTTCGACAATAACCCTCTTCCTTTTTGATGTCTGATGCACAAGAACATCATTTGAGTGAAAAAACATGGTATGATGACAGATTGAATATGTATTGATAATGGATGGGCATGGCATCTCGACATATATGATGAGTAAACTAAGCAGATGGCGGCGCAACAAAGTATAAGAAATGCACGACAACATATGTAAGATACGCACAATCAATAAAACCTTACCAAATTAGCACAAGCACCTTGATGGGTGAACAGGACAGGCCATCTGCCTTTGACTCCTCGAGGTTAGAATAGTCATTAGGATCATATTCTGAACAAGAATCAATAGGTGGGGAGCGTATGAGTTTCATTGCATCCAGAATGGCACTCAATGCCTTGGTGCCAATTTTGTAAGTCATTGCAGTGTTTAGCTTCAAGAGTGGACTGCTGCTAGTGCGATACAAAGCAACTACACAGATCATAGTGTAGATATAACGGGAAAACCGTAAGCATCAGAGTAAAATTAGCAAAGTGGAACTTGCTGGAATATATGTGCTAGTACTGTCGGTACGGCTAGAAAGGCTTTGGATACCAGTTCTCTTCATCTGAAGGTGCGGTACTGTTAATATCAGTGTAACTCTCAAAGGAGACACAGCTCCCCGCATTTCCTTGCTATTCTTATAGGATTTAAGTGGGCAGGTCACTACAAATCCTATTCCTATGTTTACAAAATCATACGAATCAAAGAGGCTCAAAGTGTCCATCACAACCGACCGTATAGACCTCTACACTGCAAATGTCCCTGCTCATCTTCAGTACAAGGAACATACTATACTACTATCATACTCCCTCCGTTCCAAAATATAAGTCTTGGTAGAGATTTCCACTATGGATCACATACAGATGTATCCAAATACATTTTAGAGTGTAGGTTCACTCATTTTGCTCCATATGTAGTCCATGGTGGAATCTATACAAAGGCTTGTATTTACGAACAGAGAGAGTACATATTAAAGAAGAACGGAAGAGGAACATGGTAAAGAAGAGCAAGCAGATTTTGGATAATAAAATGTTGGTTGCGCAGTGCCCACACATGATGAACTATAGCGCATTAAGAATGCAAATCCCTGCAGTCTCTCGACCATTTCAGGTGGTTGGATGAAGATCCTACGTCTCCTAACCCTTCTTCTTCCTCGTCTCTGATTCTTCCCATACAGAACACCGCACGGGCCGCCGGCCGGACCACCGGCCCCCATCGCCTGTGTTCCTCTGCCACCCCCACCCCCACCTGCGTCGAGTTTTCTTCATTCAGCGAGGCCCCACCACCGGCCCCACAACCACCCGAGCCCCTTCATTCGCACCGGCGAACTCCGTCAACCTCTAAAAAATTGATTGACCCAATTTTGAAAATTAGTCTACTGTGATTTAACTAGTGTGGAATATAAAAGTGGAAAACCATAAGTATTGGGAGTATAGTGTTGAGCGTGCCATGGCAGATCTGAAGGTGCAAAATGGACAAAGGCAACTTCGCAACCAAGACAAGAAATCAGAGTAAAGAAGTGGCGATCTATTTTCTTGCTACGATAAATAAGTTGAGCAGATACGAAAGAGTACCGCCTCTGGTGTGGCGCCATGTATGCATCTGCTGAGAATTTGACGGTGCTGCGGTAGCGATGGCTGTCGTTGGTGTGGAAGCAGATCTAGGAGGGTAGACAGTGGAAGCGGGGCGTGGTGGACGAGACAGTCGTAGGAGCGGCTCCGGCAAGGTGGACGACGGCGGGGATGAAGCGAGAGGACGGGATGAAAGGATCCCAGTCCGAAGCCATGGATGAGAGAGGTCGATCTCTTGTAACGGACGGCGGTGTCGGGGTATCAGCTCCGGCATGGTGGAGGAGGACGGCGGTGGATGGGGTGGCGGATGGAGGAGGATGGGGTGGAGAGGGTGTTTTGCGGCCCACGGAGTACGAATGGGGAAAAGGGAGGTAGAGAGGAAGGGGGGAACAATGTATTCAGGGCGCGCTTGTCTCAAATGCGAGGAAATTTAAAAACTTAGCCCCCGTTTCAAATTTCCTACATCACAGCAATATTAGTCGGTTGGGTATAGGACGGTAATCTCGCATACCCCGAATATTTGCCGACGAAAGTTTGTTTTTGGTGCCCACCGTGTATGAATTGGAGAGGGAGTCGATTTCGGCCGAGGACACACTGTGTTTTGGCGCCCACCGTGTATGAATCCGGGTGAGAAGTGGTTATGTCACGTTTGGGTGAAATTACAAACCTACCCCTATCGAAACCTATAGATATCAAGCAGATAGGCTTTGCGTGGCAGTGATAGGCAGTAGTAATTTCCATCTCGCAGATTTTGGTTTCGGGCGGTTACTGCGACTTTCCCCGCTTCGTTCAAATTTTGCAGAGTGCACGTTTACCGTGCCAACTCAATTCGAATCCCGTTTTTATTCTATTTTTTCGGGCGGGATCCATTTTCAATTGGAATTAAATTCTATATACATAATTTTTTTATATATACTTTCAAAACCACAACAAAGAATTCTGCTCCTTTATATGTATAATATGATTTACAAATACAATGATCTCAAAACCTTAAGGTTGAATTCAAATTCTTTTAACCAAATTATGTTCTACTAAAATGTATGGATCAGTAATATCTACATATTAACAAACATAGATGCGCGTGAATTCATATGAGTATGCGTGTTTGATAGATCAATTTTGGTTTGAGTATGGATTACATGTATCATCATCTCGAATTCAAATATTTGAATCCCTTTTATGTTCACTCCTTTCACGCCCATCTCGCTCGCATGCATGCTCCTTCATGTAGCTATCACTCTCTTTTCTCCATCTCACTCGCACGCTCACTTCATGTTTCTCCTATCCTCACAAACATGGTCTCTCGACGTCTCCCTTGAGAAGTGTCACACTCTCCCTATCATTATACATTACACAGTTTTCATTATCTCTCACGTCTCTACTTTTCTCTGGTATCACTCGATACCTAAGCTTTATTTTTCACCGCCACACACATAGTCTCCACTCGTCTTTCACTTTGTCTTTATCTCTATGGGATTCTCTCACACACCCTATATGTCTCTAGATATGACTCATACCACTAATATTACTCTGTCTCTCTCCTGTAGACACAACATTTGTTGCGGTCTCCTTTTCGTCTCCATCCCAGACTGACATTATTCATTTGTTTACCTATCAGACAACCCCCCCCCTCTCTCTCTCACACACACACACACACAACTCCTGCTTCCACTCCCCTTCCCGACTACCGTCTCTCTCTCTCTCTCACACAAAACTCTTACTTTCGCACCCCGACTCGTATTTCTCTCACAAACATTTATTGACCAGCCTCTAGATAGGTTTATACACCCGCACACTCGTGCTTCCACTATCACATACCTGTCTCTCTCCCGCTCCTTGTATCTATGTAGATTTTTCTTCCCTTCTTGACACACGCCCTCTCGATCATGCACACACACACACACACACTATCGCCTCATTTTAAGCTGATACGTATCGCACACACGCTCTTTGTGTCTTTGTCACACATGCACTCTGTCCTCCTCCACTCTCCCTCTCTCTCTCACACACATACACATGGGCTTTTTGCAACAACTAGCAAGATGCCCATGCGTTGCATGGAACATCAAGATGCATTTGTATGAGTAGTTTATCTTGTGGTGGGAAAGGATGAACGAGGGAAGGCCTTATTTGCAAATGTGGAGAGGGGTGTGGGTATCGTTTTGCAAAATTGCCATAGTTTCCTTCCTATCCGTCAGATATAGATCAGACGACCTATATTGCAGGATGGCATGCACACGATCATCACCGACAATGCTTTTTATAAGAGTAGGGACGAAAAACAGAGTTGCTGATGATGGTAGGCCTGCCATCCTGCAATGTAGGTCGTCTGATTTATATCTGACGGATAGGAAGGAAAATATGGCAATTTACCCGCACTCCTCACCACATTTGCAGATAAGGCCTTCCCTCGTTCATCCTTTTCTCCCACAAGATCTTGATGTTCCGTGCAACGCACAGGCATCTTGTTAGTAAGAGTAGAAATTAGACATATACCACTTCTCGAATCTTGAGACCAACAACATTCCTCCCTTATCTCATCAAAACCGCCAAAGGAATATATTTTGAGTGAAACATAACATATTTTTAGTGATATACGTATTTCAAAACTAGAATTTTTTTTCTATCAAATCGGTGAATATGTATTAATATATTTTGATCGTGTGGCAACGCATTGGCACATTGCTAGTAGTTATTATAATTTTTTGGACACCAGACGAACAGTGGAGTACATATATGAAGAGAAGAGGTGCACGCACGCAGTCGGTCTCTCGCTATCTCGCACACATGAGTGTTATGTAAAGGCGACGTTAACAAATAAACCCTAAAACCCTAGGTGCACGATTGCTACATTCACGGGTACCAGGTACGTGGTGGAGCACCTTTGTAGGAATAGTCAGCTCGCGCGATAATTTGATCCGTAGGAGTTGATGGTCGGGACCGTAGGTGAACGACTTGGAGGCGGTGGCTCGCCAGTTGCCACAGATCGAGTAGCCACGTTTAAAATATCATTTTTTTAGCGGGGTTAAGAGTTCCGATTTTCAATGGCATGTTATAAGTATTAAGTAGTTTTTAGAACGATTGGTATGGAGCGAAAATGGAATTCATAGTACTACATACCGCCTTGGCGTATGGTTGTATGGGTTTATGTTGCGAGATGTTGAACCTGGTAGTTCTAGGGCAAATACTATGGTTTAGATTTAGATGCTGGTTTTCAGTAATGAAAATCGGAAGGGGAAAACCCTTCTTTGATTAAAAAACAATTATCTCCATTCTGATTTACTAGTCCCCATCGTATTTTGGGTCAAAGTTTGTCCACAAATTTTACTTGTAAAATGTGAATGGAAAACGAGATTTGGTTATACCCAAACAAAAAAGGACTGGAGGGAGTGATTGCTCTGACACGGACGTGACCTCTCATAGCGCAGGCATTGAACCGGCGCGCCGGCCAAGAGGGCCCCACTCGCTGTAGGCTCGACTGAGCATGCCTTCTCGATGCGTGCAACCAGCTTCAGACTGCCCCACCTGCCTTCATTGAATCTGCGCATGTGCCGGCAACACATCCTTCCGCGAGCCGGCCAACATTTTAGAACACAAAAAATGTCTAAAATATAATTAATTTACGCATGGTCTTGACTTGTTGTGCTCGCACCGGTAGCAAGAACTAGTAGAGGTTTTTCTTTATTTATAACTCTCCTCACATTTTTTTGGCTTTGAGTGAATCATGGTTGTGGACATTATGTATGAATGTGCAGATATGTGTGAACATGAGTTTGATGTCGAAGTTGAACTTGGAATGTCGGGCTTGCGCGTGAACTATACCATGTCCAATGCTTCATCTGTTATTGTTTGGAAAGTAATTGCCATTATTACATGACCCAAAAAAATATATTTTGTGCCACATCAATAGATTCACGGACATCACAATAGGCATGCTGACATGATAAACATTTGAACCTAGCTATTATGAAGGAAATTTTGTATTGACAACAGTTTTAGATAGCAGGAGACGCCTAGCCTGCTTTGCCTTTGCTAGCTTATTTCTGGCTTCTTCCATCTATTCTTTGGCTTGGGTGAAGAGAGCACATGATTGCTCTTTTCGCTTCTTCAGGAACTCAGCTACATTCTCAAGGGCTGTTGCTCGCTTTCTTTCAGCCTTTACTAGAGCCACGAGGACACGAACAACTGATGACTCCACCTGGCTTGTGTGTAATCCAGCATCATCTGGGAATTTGCACCTTATGTCTTATCCAGCATCATTAGGGAACTGGCACCTTGTGTGTAATCCAGCCTCATTTTGGAAACATGTTCTCGAGGTTGACCATACTTCCCTCCTCATAGGAAATGCATCCTGACATGAAGTTACTTCTTTTTTAGATCAATACTCAGAGCAACCCAGATCCATTTAGTAGAAGCCAGATAAACAGAACTCGGAGAAGTGAATTCAAAAGGAAAAAAAAATATAAAAACAGACTACAAGGTGAGAACACCCACTTCCTACATCAAGCTAAAAACGAAAGCATTAGAACGATTAGGACTCTTCTTATTACACATCGAAGAACACTAGGCTTAAGAGAAACAGAAACTACAACATATACACATCGAAGAACATGAGGCTAAATGAAAGTAATTGAAAGGGTGTTACTTACCAAAGCTCGTTTTACAGGTTCGGTGCAGCTCCTCTTTACTTTCCACGCTCCTTCAAGATGTCCCCAATATCCTGTGTTTGGTCTTCATTGCTACTCTGCATGTTCGCACTCGTGGTTTTAAAATCTCAACTTGACAAGAAAAATATACTACTAGTAATACTCGCGCATCTTGTGGGCAACATTAAAGCACTCGTCTGCCATCTTAGAGCATCTCCAACAAATCGCAACGCGCGGCACTTTAAAAAAGCATTTACAGTGCTGAGATCGAGAAGTAAAGAGACTAGAGAGTAGAGGATAGTTCTCAGCATTGGTAGATTAAAAATAGATAATTCAACTACTCCTCGTCGTCCGAGTCCTCCTCGGTGATGTCCTCCTCCGACGTCTGACTGTGTGCGTGAAGATACCGATCATCGTCGGATTCCCAGGGCGATGCTGCTCCTAGCCTCATGTTGAATTGAGCGTCCACTTTTCCCCTACGCTTGTCCTCGCGATAGGCGGCTCGCTCCGCCCTCCTCTTATCCCTCTCCGCCCTCCTTGGCACATAGAACTCGCGCTCATTGATGATGTCCTGCAGGAAGCGTTGGCACCACAGCGCCATGGCTTCCTCGTCCATCTCGGCGATGTAGAGACGGTGCTCCCGCCTCCGGTTGTCGCGACGATCCTCGTCGGTGCTAAACCGCGGTAGATGCGTGAGCTCCTGTGCCCGCTCCCGCGTCGGCATGTTGGGGAAGTTCAATGTTCTATGAGGCCACCGGAGGCGCCAAGCCACCGTGTTGTATGCACGGGCGGCCTCGTTGGCGGTGTCAAAATTGCCGAGGCCAAGGCGCATCCCGCAAAACTGGATCTCTGCGGAGAAGCCGCCGGTGGGGCGCGCGCGGACGCCGCAGTATCCCCAAGTTTCCCAACGACGTGGCGGCATGGTGGCGCGGCAGCGGCGAGGCAAGAAAGAGCGGGGAGAGAGCAGTGGCGAGGCACAAAGCGGGGAGAGAGCGGCGACAAGGCATAGAACGGTGGACGGCGTTGGATTTTATAAAGCGCGCCAGACGCCGCGCGCCAAAACTAGCGCACGCCCGGCCGCTTTTTCCCCCGCGCGCGTGATCCTTTCCCGACGTCTCTGCTATCTCTACTCTCTTCTCTAATGTTATATTTATTTTATATTTAATATTTATCTCTACTTCTCTGCTATCTACTTTTTTTCTCTATACTTTTTTTCTTATAAAAACAGAGTGGGTGATGATGGTGTGCCTGCCATCCTGCAATATAGGCCGTCCGATTTATATCTGACAGATAGGAAGGAAAAAATGGGAGTTTTGCAAAAAGATACCCATACGCCTCTCAAGATTTGCAAATAAGGCCTTACTCATTCATCCTTCTGTCCCACAAGATAAACTACTCATACAAATGCATCTTGATGCGTGCAACGGATGGGCATCTTGCTAGTTCTAAAAAACTTTCCATCATTTGCCACACTACTGGTTGTAGATGAAAAACCTACCCAAGCACAACACGATACAGGAGCGACGCACAATTACAAGCTGATTCTGTTGGACAATGGAGCCTATAACCAATTACTTGTACGGGAACAATAGCACCCAGGAAATTTGAAGGGTAGGTATGAACAAAATTGGAACTGCACATGTACTTCTAAGTGATTCAATACACACATTACCAATCGGGGAGGAGAACGATGGTCGCGGCAGCCTCTATGAGTCATGGTCGGCAATAGGAGTCGGTTCATTGTCCATGATGGTGGTGCTTCTGCGCTTGGTGTCGGCTTCCGGGAAGCAGATCCGAGACCGTGGAAGACGGTGCCGGGGAAGAGGCTCCGTGTACGACGAGGATAGTGGACCGGCTCCAGTGTGGCATACGAGGTCGCCGATGAGGCAGATGAGCTGCGGTGGACGAGTGCACCGATGTAGAAGGGGAGGAGCACGAATGCTGCGGTGCCGTGGAGAAGTCTATTTTGCAGTGGGGATAGAAAATGGGGAGTATTCAGGTGTACTATTCTGGGTGCCGGGGTGGGCTTGGCTGGGTAGGTTGAACCTGAAGTTACGAAAATAGCCCCCTACCAAGCGTCATCCGTAGGCCTGTTCCGAAGGCTATGATGGTAACTTCCCACTGGTCGAATCAGGGTCGCAGGAGATTTTCCCGCCGACCTCAAAATTTTGTGACACTGAACTCCCCGTGTAGCATGTTGAGTGATTCGGCTAAGCAACCAGCGAGTAGTATTAGTAAACTCTGCATATTAGGTTTGACCGAAGTCAAACTTCCTAAAGTTTGACCAAGTTTATAGAAAAATATAAACATTTACCATAAAAAATATGTATGATGTGAAAGTACATTCAATAATGAATCTAATGGTATTTATTTGTTATTGTATATGTTAATATTTTTTGTTATAAGCTTTCTGAGAGTTTACAAAACTTGACTTTGACCAATGCTAATACGCGGACTTAGATAAAAACGGAGGGAGTAACATTTGTTTTCTTAGTTTGTAGTGAACTAATCATTTGTTGAAATTGTGAAATAAATATATTAATTTATTGACTTCGAATGTAATGGTCTATACAATTCAATAGTTACAATCATTGTCGAATCCCAAGATGTATACAAGGTCTATAGTACTTCACAACATGCTCAAACTCACATAATCCCAGTCAAATGAGAATCTAAATGCATTTCATAGTTATTACTTTGTAGGATGCAACAAAACCAACCATAACTCTACATCAGCCACTATAGAAGCAACATTTTGAACATATCCCAATGTGTGAATGAAACATGCAGAGAGAGCTTGCGAAGATGGAGTAGATAGGACGGGAAAGATTGTATGTATGTGGACAAGAGAATAGGAGATAAACCTAATGAGACAGACAGAGAGAGAGAGAGACAGAGAGAGAGAGAGATAGAGAGAGAGAAAGAGAGAGGAAGAAGTTAGGTCTGTGAGAAAGATGGAGACATGTAATATACGTGAGATGTGTGTGCGTACAGATTCTATATACGTGGAAGGAGAAGAGACAACATGTTTGATGAGAGAGTTGGAAAAACATGGATGAGAGGGGAAGCATCTCGTGGGTTGAGGGATTGATAATTTTGTGCGGAGGAGAGAGGGATTGGTAATTTTGTGCGAGAGAGAGGGTGGGGGGTGGAGTCAGCCAGCCGTCATCACATCATCCTGCTTCCAAATGGCCCCGCATTTTCTAGCGCGGTGTGGTCGCCGTCTTCAATATCCTTGATGCCCTCTTTCAAGAGTGAGGTGTTGTGCATGTTGGGGTGCAAAGAAGCACAAGCGAGAGTGGTTGCCGTATAACCTTGGATGGGGATGAATTGTGTGCTCGGGGAAGGGTGTGTGTGTGTGTGTGCGTGTGTCTCAGATATTGAGAGAAAACAAATCTAAGGAGAGAAATGTGTATTCACGAAGAGATTGTGCAGGCCTTGAGGTGGGCAGGGGCCGGGTGAGGGTGTCAAAATGTGCGCGTTGACACATGTGTTACATGCGATCGTGCGAGGGACGGACGAATTGAGAGAGATGGTTGTTGTGTTATGGATGCTCCTCTCTCTCTCTCTCACACACACACAACTAAACTAGAAGACCGTTCTCTCATGTATACACAACGTATCGGCATCTGTATATGTCTCACTCATGCATGATCATTTGCACATTCACACCTCTCTATGTCTATATCACACGCACACTGTCTCCACATTGCCCTTTCGCCACAACACACATATGGACACATACACACATTCTCTCTCAGTCACACACACAAAATCAGTATTAAAAAAATAGGGCGCAGCTAAAACGTCCAAATCCAAATAACATGAACTGGAGCTAAATTCAAATATATGGAAATATTGTAGCGTCAAGAACTTTTCCAGGAAAAAAGTTGAGTAATATTCGGGGATTGTTTTGACACACAAAAAGAGGTTCGGTGGATGTCCTTCGAGCGCGGCACGGTGATGCACCATTCGATCGACCGCGCGGCCGCGGTTCACACGCTTGCACAGTATTCCGTATCGTGGCTGTGGTACTAACTAATAAAAGCGCTGCCTAAGTCTAATGTTTACGTGTACTAGTACGGTTCTCTTTTAAGTTTGACCAACCCTATATAAAACTAAAGTAAGCTCCCATACGCGCACTCATCAATATGGCGCCGCCGCCGTTGCGCATGCCGGCGCCCGCCTGCTCCGGCCAACAATTTCTCGCCCATCACCGCCGTGTCGCTGCCATCCCTGTGCCATGAAGCCGAAGGCTCACCCGCTCATGTCGTCTGCAGTCCCTCCTCGTGATGCCGCCGCGCTGCCAAGCATGTGAGTAGCTGGTGGAGCCGCGTCTATGCATGCAGCATACGAAGAGGAGGAGGAGCGCGTGCTCCAGCACGCCGGCGAGGAGGAACTAGCGTGTCATTGTCGTCTCCGCCCGCGCGGAGGAGGCGCGCATGGTGGCTGTCGCGGTGGAAGTCAGTCGCGCGTGTGTCCAGCCCGCAAACCGGGTGCGGATGCGGAATCTATGTTCGAGACCTTGAATGCCATGTGGATCCTGCAATCTGAAGGAGCAATTTGGGTCAGTCGAATCTTGTCAGCTATTTGATGCAACATGGATGGCTAGAAGGGCTTCTTCCACCTCTTTTGTTGTCTTCTTCCTTCGCTCCGTCGAACTTCTTTCACAAATCGACTGACCCAAATTATACTACTAGTACGAATGTATTAAGTACAGTAGGAACATGAAGATATGAGCAGTAGTACCAACTGCAAGAAGAACTGTAGTAAGACATACTCCCTCCGTTCCAAAATAGATGACTCAACTTTGTACTAACTTTAGTATAAAGTTGGGTCATCTATTTTGGAACGGAGGGAGTAGTACCAGTACTAATGTACGAACTAAAGAGTTCAAATAACGAGAAAGAACATAAACATAGTTCTGTTGGGGCCTCAGCACAACACACCCTTGAAAAAAAACTAAGCAACTTGTCCGCTTGACACTTCAGTAGAACCAGCATGAGCGACAACACTGCCACCTACTCGGAGTCCGAGTCCACGTCCTCGACTTTGTCCTCATCCCTCTTCCTCTTCCTCTTCGCCGATGCTACTTTGCTTGAACCGGACACTAGGCTCTGCTTATTCATCCAACCCTTATAGATATTTAAACAAAGGTAGGCATCCATTGCTGCGTACAGCATGCGATCTTCATCTAATGTCTTCGACTCCCATGCATGCTGAAACTCGTGATGTGGTTTCTTTAGTTTAGCGTACGAATGATCAATCATGGCTGCTGCCAGGGTCAGCATTGAAGGCTGAGAGGAGGACACCAGGCTTGCCTTCTGGAGATCGAAGGGCTGGCCTACAATTAGACCTGTCCGACGCAGGACATCCCTGTCGTTCCTAAAGTCTACATTAACGAATTTCACTCTTTTGTCCTTGATGAAGTTCTTAAAATCCTCTCAACATCAGCATGGCATATATGGTAAACCAAGCAAAGGTTATGTACGCAAACCTGGATCACGGCGGGCTTCTTCCTCTCTGCCTCCTTTAGAATCTTCTCTCTTTCCAGGACTATGGTGTACTCAACATCTAGCCCAGCGACCCACTCATCCGTTGAACTGTTGAGCATGCGTAGGAAGCGAGCAAGCCATGCTTTCACCGCCGCGGGTCCACGTGTGTAGATGATGATAAACTCATCACCGGTGATGGCTCTAACCTGGTACTCAGCGGCGACCATGGAGATTTGGGAGGCCATGGATATTGGAGGAGGGTTAGGAGAAGTTGAACTGTTGTACCCCGCAAAAAAACTGGGAGCGAACTAATGTGAAAGGATGGGATGACTGGGAGCGAACTGTTGTAAGGTAGAAGACGGGCACGAGTAGGGCGTGCGAACGGCGTGGGGTTGCTGGCTTGCCCGGTGGATAAATGGCTGCAAGCCCCCAAAGAGTTCTCGAGAACTATGCGGGACCCACTAGATGTCATGTCTACTAGACCCATATCATAGGCCTGACGGTATAGCTTCTGCCTGTTCACACGCCATGGCGGCGCGTGGATGTAACTTCACTTAATTCCGTCAACCGTCGCGCCTCCCTTGACCTTCGCCTTCCTCGTGCGGTCGCTCCCTGAGGGAGTCCTGGACTAGGGGGTGTCCGGATAGCCGAACTATCATCATTGGCCAGACTCCAAGACTATGAAGATACAAGATTGAAGACTCCGTCCCGTGTCCGGATGGGACTTTCCTTGGCGTGGAAGGCAAGCTTGGTGATACAGATATGTAGATCTCTTACCATTGTAACCGACTTTGTGTAACCCTAGCCCTCTCCGGTGTCTATATAAACCGGAGGGTTTAGTCCGTAGGACGAACAACAATCATACCATAGGCTAGCTTCTAGGGTTTAGCCTCCTTGATCTCGTGGTAGATACACTTTTGTACTACCCATATCATCAATATTAATCAAGCAGGAGTAGGGTTTTACCTCCATCGAGAGGGCCCGAACCTGGGTAAAAACATCGTGTCCCTTGTCTCCTGTTACCATCCGCCTAGACGCACAGTTCGGGACCCCCTACCCGAGATCCACCGATTTTGACACCGACATTGGTGCTTTCATTGAGAGTTCCTCTATGCCGTCGCAATCAGGAAGGATGCCTCGTCCTGTCTTTAAAGACGGCACCGTCGCCAAAGGAGCTCTGGCCATCGGCCAAACTATCTGGATAGGCGGTTTTCTTATGACCGCCTGTTCGGCTGCCACGCCGACGATGACCTCTCGGGTCATCAAAAGCGATCTCCACATCAACTCGGAATTAGCCGAGCAGCTAGATCCGATGGAGCTCTCCTCTGTAAATGAGCTCCTGGATCGCATCGCCACCCTGGGAGTCGCTACAGACTACAATCAGATTGGGCCCAAAACCGATCTGAGAGAGATCAACTCTCCCCAGGCTACCCACCACGTTGGTGTGGTGGAGGAACAGCACGGCGACTCTTCTTCTACATTAAGGACAAGCTATGTCCGAATTCCCGACTCCTCCATGCCGGATTCCCGCGGAGGAACGGATGTTGATCAAACCTTGAACCTAAAGTCAGGCAGCGGGCCGGATTCGTTGGACAACATCCAACAAGCCAAACTTCCAAGTTTGGAAACTTTTCGGCCCCTGAGTCTTAGATTGGACGGGGTTCCGAATTTAATTCCACCCGCCCACCCAAACACAAGCGATCTATCCCGAATCCGGCAAGAGCCCGCTAAAACAGTACATCATTACTAGGCCAGATTCCTCCTGGTTATGGACAGGATAAAGGACTGCCGTGAGGAAAGCGCAATCTCAATTTTCTGCAATAACTGCACGGACAAGGGAATCATGAACTCCATAAGTCGTCGCGAAATTACACGCTTCGCCGACCTGGCGTCCATAGTACAAAAGTACTGTGCGATGGAGAGCGCCTGGAAAACCGAAACCAAATTTTGGGACAATCCAGCTCTGAACACAACCCTAGTCCGAAATAAAAGGGTGCATCATATTCAGGCGCCTGGGTTAAAAACCAAAAAGCAAAAAACCCCTCAAGGGCACGGAACCGTACTGGAGGGATGGCTCAACGGACCTTGCAAAATTCATAGCATAGAGGGCGCCACTCCAACGCATAGTCTTCAAGCATGTTGGATACTATGGCAGGTGGCCAAAAGTGGCGAAGAGCTTCTAGCCCCAGAGAACCAGCCCAGCAGTACCAGTACGGTATTAACAGTCTTCGAGACTTTCGCATCAAACAATATGCGAAACGAACACTCTGCAGCCTTGCCGAAGTCTACCAAATAGCAACAATAAATCCATGGAGTGACACGGCTATTACCTTTAATGCCAGTGACGAACCTAAATTCCGAACAGCCCGAGCACCAGCCGCATTGGTCCTCAGTCCAATAGTGGACGGCTTTCGCCTTACTAAGGTACTCATGGATGGCGGCAGCGGATTAAACCTCATCTACGAGGAAACCCTTCAAAAAATGGAAGTAGACTGGAGCCGCATTGAGCGAAGAAACACAACCTTCAGAGGAATAATCCCTAGTCGGAAAGCATGTTGCACAGGAAAAATCACACTAGATGTGGTATTCGGCTCGCCGGACAATTACAGGTCCGAGGAGATCACGTTCCATGTGGCCCCGTTCAGCAGCGGATATCACGCTTTATTAGGACGAGAGGCATTCACAATTTTTCAAGCTATACCCCATTCGGGTACATGAAGCTCAAAATGCTCAGGCCCAACGGAATCATCACCCTTGCTAGTGAGCCAGACGTAGCACTCCGCGCCGAAAATAAGACAGCCGCACTAGCCCTTGAGGCGCTCTCTGAAGCGCTAGCGGCCGAGGAACTTACAGCACTACGCTCCACGGTGAACAGGGACGACGTGATACTTGACAAAAGATCCAAGTCCACCTCTTTTAAGCCAGCGGACGAAATAGTCAAATTCCAGGTCCATCCAACGGACCCCACAAAGACGGCCTCCATTGGGGCACAATTAAACCCTGATGTAGACGCCACACTACGAGAATTCCTACGGGAAAATTGGGATATTTTTGCCTGGCACCCTTCAGACATGCCAGGAATCCCACGCCGGCTGGTAGAGCACAGCCTAAATATCCTAAAAGGATTCAAGCCAGTCAAACAGGCTCTTCGACGATTTTCCGAACCCAAAAGACACGCAATGGGAGAGGAGCTAGCCAAAATATTAGAAGTTGGATTCATCAGAGACATAAAACATCCGGACTGGCTAGCAAACCTGGTAATGGTACTAAAGAAGGACAAATCCTGGCACCTGTCTGTCGATTTCAAGGACCTTAAGAGTGTTCGATACTACTTTCAAGCCCCGACACTACTTTCAAGAGTGTTCGATAACAGTAGCCTCCGAAGTACCTCTCAATTACATTATAAACAACCGCGACACGACCGACATGATTGGAAAATGGGCCATCGAGCTCCTACCATTCGACATAACCTATAAACCACGACGAGCTATCAAGTCGCAAGTTTTGGCCGACTTCATCGCCGAATGGACTGAAGCCAAACTCCCTAAAGAGTATGGCGCATATTCTAACTGGATCATGCACTTCGATGGCTCCAAAATGTTGGCCGGCCTGGGGGCTGGCGTCATCCTGACGTCCCCAACCGGGGACACAGTCCAATACGTACTTCAGATAATGTACACGGACTCCAACAATGCAGCCGAATACGAGGCCCTTCTACATGGCCTCCGAATGGCGGTCTCCATGGGCATTAAATGCCTAGAGGTGCGAGGGGATTCGAAGCTTGCGATATCCCAAATAAATGGAGACTTTGACGCCAAGGATCCGAAAATGCCAGATTACCGTAACGCCATTTCAAAAATGTCAGCTCGGTTTGAAGGGCTTGAATTTCACCATATAGCCCGGGATAATAATCAAGCGGCAGACGTATTGGCACGCATCGGCGCAAAGTGCGATGCCGTCCCCCCCAACATCTTCCTGGAACGGCTTTCCAAGCCATCCGTACTATGGGAAGGGGAGTCCGGAAATAACAATCTGGACCCAACCGCACTGCCCGACACTGCACATTCTGACACAATCGGTGGTTCTGCCAATGAAACAACACCTTCAGCCCATGAAATAATGGCAGTCATTGTCCCGTGGACCGAGCCATTCCTAGCTTACTTAACCAGGCAGGAACTTCCCGAGGACCAAAACGAGGCCCGCTACATAGTACGGCGATCTAAAGCCTATAAGGTACATGAGGGAGAGCTTTATGAGAAAAGCACGACCGGAGTGAGGGAGTCCTGGACTAGGGGGTGTCCGGACAGCCGGACTATCATCGTCCGCCGGACTCCAAGACTACGAAGATACAAGATTGAAGACTCCGTCCTGTGTCCGGATGGGACTTTCCTTGGCGTGGAAGGCAAGCTTGGCGATACGGATATGTAGATCTCCTACCATTGTAACCGACGCTGTGTAACCCTAGCCCTCTCCGGTGTCTATATAAACCGGAGGGTTTTAGTCCGTAGGACACAACAACCATTACAACAATCATACCATAGGCTAGCTTCTAGGGTTTAGCCTCCTTGATCTCGTGGTAGATCCACTCTTATACTACCCATATCATCAATATCAATCAAGCAGGAGTAGGGTTTTACCTCCGTTGAGAGGGCCCGAAACTGGGTAAAAACATCGTGTCCCTTGTCTCCTGTTACCATCCGCCTAGACGCACAGTTCGGGACCCCCTACCCGAGATCCACCGGTTTTGACACTGACATTGGTGCTTTCATTGAGAGTTCCTCTGTGTTGTCACCGATAGGATCGATGGCTTCTTCAATCAACAACAACGCCGTCCAGGGTGAGACTTTTCTCCCCGGACAGATCTTCGTATTCGGCGGCTTCGCACTGCGGGCTAATTCACTTGGCCATCTGGAGCAGATCGAAAGCTATGCCCCTGGCCGTCAGGTCAGATTTGGAAGCCTAAACTTCACGGCGGACATCCGCAGAGACTTGATCTTCGATGGATCCGATCCGCAGCCGAGCGTGCCGCACTATCGCGATGGGCACGATCTAGCTCTGCCGCCGAACAGTGCCTTGGAGGCCGGACATGAATCCGCTTCGACCCATAGTTCGGAGCCGATCGCGCAGATCGAGGACGAGTGGCTGGACACCGCCTCGGGAGCTGCAACATCCGCGGCGATGGAGCCGAACACTGACCTTGTCCCCTATAAAGCTCGTGACTCTGAGGTGCCGGACTCCCTGCCGGACTCCGAACCTCCTGCGCCCCTGCCAATCGGATCCGATTGGGCGCCGATTATGGAGTTCACCGCTGCGGACATCTTTCAGCACTCACCCTTTGGCGACATCCTAAATTCGCTAAAGCATCTCTCGCTATCTGGAGAGCCCTGGCCAGATTATGGCCGGGATGGTTGGGATGCGGACGACGAAGAAATTCAAACCCCACCCACCGCCCACTTTGTAGCCACTGTCGACGATCTAACCGACATGCTAGACTTCGACTCCGAGGACATCGACGGTATGGACGATGATGCCGGAGACGATCAAGAACTAGTGCCTACAGGGCACTGGAAGACCACCTCGTCATACGATATATACATGGTGGACACCCAAAAAGATGGGGACGGCGAAAAAGCAGCAGAGGCAGATTCCTCAAAGAAACAGCCCAAGCGCCGGCGTCAGCGGCGCCGCTCTAAATCCCGCCACAGCAAGAACGGAGATTCCGGCACAGGGGATAATAACACCCCAGAGAGTGTCGAAGACAATCCCCTCCTGCAAGATTCAGTGCAGGAGGATGCAGAAGCAAGCCCTCACGAGAGAGCGGCAGACGAAGAGGTCGAGGATGATAGTTACATACCTCCCTCCGGAGACGAGGCAAGCCTCAACGACGACGAATTCGTCGTGCCCGAGGATCCCGTCGAACGAGAGCGTTTCAAACGCAGGCTAATGGCCACAGCAAATAGCCTAAAGAAAAAGCAGCGGCAGCTTCAAACCGATCAAGACCTGCTGGCCGACAGATGGACCGAGGTCCTCGCGGCCGAAGAGTATGAACTCGAACGCCCCTCCAAGAGCTACCCAAAACGCAAGTTGCTCCCCCGATTAGAAGAGGAAGCATACATACCTTCATCACCAGCGCACAATACGACCGACCGACCACCCCGTGGTCGCGACAGAGAGGCATCCAGGCCTTCCATCAAGACCGTACCCCGGCATCGCTCGAAGAGTACGAAGCCACGGGGGAACGCGCCGGACTTGCGGGATATATTGGAGGATAAGGCAAGACAATCCAGATCTATCTATGGATCACGTGGGCGCCCCACGACCGACGACGAATACCGTCGAGCCGGATACATAAACTCTGGCCGGGCCGAACATAGCAGACAACGCTCCCTTAAGCTACGTCGTGATATTGCTCAATACAGAGGCGCCGCACACCCGCTATGCTTCACTGACGAAGTAATGGATCATCAAATCCCTGAAGGGTTTAAACCCGTAAACATTGAATCCTTGTCACGACCGGTTTTCCAATAAAAATATTTATTGATAAACCAGTCTTTTGAGTCCAGTATGAGAGAAATCCTCCTCACTGGTAGACAATTCCTTGATAAAATAAGCCAGTAGCATAAAAATATATTACAGGGTTGAACTGTGGCTGCTCAACCAAATTATTACAAGCACGCCAATAATCATACATAATGGCGGACAGAACACAGTGGTGTGGAGACATACTACTGACTCAAGGATAGGCTGGTGGTGGAAAAACACAGCGGGAAGGGAAATACAAGACTCTAAGAATATCATTTCATCGAACGTCGGGGTGAGGCTCGATAAATTTATTTGGTAGCGGAAGCGGATATAAAACAGTGGCCAAATCCAGGGTCGCACGAGACTGACTGGGACTCCTCTAAGTGTCGGACTCGCTATCGAACTCTTCATCCATGAGATCGCCTTCGTCAGCATCTGGCCAAATCAACAAGCCAGTGAGTACTTTGAAAGTACTCGCAAGACAGTTTGGACGTAAGATATAACAAATGCATGCATGGATGCAACATGATTAATTCCTTAATGCACAATAAATAAAATTGGCATAACGGGTAAGTAAAAAGGGAAAACGGCGGTAATCCGCCTGAAATTCCACAGAACATAAATTAGGACCGATCGGGTGTCTGAAGCAACCCCTCGAAAGGTGAACAAATAAAAATAAGGAGAATGATGCCACAGTCAGGCATCTTAGCGACACCACATAAAGGGCTTTAAAAGAAATGCCACGGTCGGACCTCTGAGCGACATCACAGAAAGGGCTTTAAAAGAAATGCCACAGTCGGACGTCTGAGGGACATCACATAAAGGGCTTTAAAAGAAATGCCACAGTCGGACGTCTGAGCGACATCACATACAGGGCTTTAAAAGAAATGCCACAGTCGGACGTCTGAGCGACATCACATAAAGGGCTTTTATTCACAAGTAAATAATACTCATAATAAACATTCAATTCATGAAAACAAACGGGTTAGTCCATCCACAGGGATAATCATTCAATTGGACTTAGCACTCATGCGATTCACCGGAGTCTCTGTCATCAAAGCTGACAATTGATTAGGATAAGATGGAACGAAACTTGACATGGAAGAGATGATTTGGAGGAATATATGACTCTGCAGAGTTTGTACAAAATTTTTCCCACAGTCAACGGATTTCCGTAGTCACGAAGGACTAGTTCCGTTTACGGTATTTCAGAAGAAAACACAGCTAACCGGTACACACCCATCCTACCTCTCGATGCTAGGAATCACCCTAGTCATCGTCCAAGAAAAACTTTTGAGACGGGGAGATCACAATCTCGAATAGCATGGGATCAAATTTATATACGCGCGCTCTAAGGGGTGCCCCCCTCTCGGTCCCAACCGGAAACACCCATGCCCCCTGACCGGATGACTGGCTTTAATCCAGGGCCATGGAACCATCATCACGGCCTCTCCTCTTTGGTGTGTACCATGCAAGCGGTTTGCAACTTACTAAACCATATTCCTTGCGGAAAACATGTGGTAGTACAAGAAAGGAAATGATAGGTACTGGACCGATATGGTTTGACACTGAAGTCACATAGTCTGGCGTAAGACTGGCATGCTACAACACTGCGATCGTACCCATTCTCATGCCAACACATGGCCATTCATATTCACATTCATCCACGTATGGATCATTGAACTCACTCACCTTATTATCACATAAAATAACGTTCATCGGTATGCTCACCGGCATGCCATGAAACTAACTAAATGCAAAACATGCCAAGACACTCATCATATCAAAAGTTCAAACATGCTTGCCTGGTTCAGAGTAGTCGGAGCCTAGCTCGGTGAAGTTCGCGGCCCCGTCACCTCCTTCGGTATCTACGGTTTAAAGAAAATATATGTGCTAACGTAAATACCAAGGAGAGCACAGAAGGTAAACCAAATATTTTTCAAATAAATCTGATAAAAAACTAGACAAAATTTTAAAGAGAACAGAAAAAGAATCAATCAAAAATACTTTTCTGATTAAAAGTTATAAGGGTTTTTGTCCAGGGACTTATCTGTAATGAAACAGAAGATTTCCAGGGGCTAGTTTATAAAAACAGAAAACGCTTCGGTAGCGACTACGCCAGCCCGAAGAGAAAGCGCATTCTGCCCGAAGGCGCTTCCAGAAAACGATTCGAAGAGAGAGCAGAGAGGCTGACGGTGGGGTCCCACCCGTCAGGTTCAAATGTTCAAACGGGGCGGCAGAGTTCGCCGGCGCCCGAGAGCCGCGGTGGTCGCCGGCGGCGATCCACGGCGAGGTAGAGAGATCTGGGAGTACCTCCGTGCTCGGGGTACCCTTCCGCGTCAGTTGATGGTGGTGGAGTCGGTCGGCGAGCACCACGTCGACGACGAGCTTTGCTCCGGCGGACGGCGGCTCGGGTGGTCGAGGGGCTCGTCGGAGAGGGCTGCAAAGGTTAAATTGAAGAGGGGGTTATGCTCCTGGCAGCTAGAGAAGGTAACGAACGGGGTTTGAGCGCCGGAGATGGCCTCACCAGAACGAATCGGGCTGGAGGCCGAGGCGGGGCGAGGCGGCCGGAGCTGGGGGAGGAGACCTCCTCGAGGTCCCCCTAATGGCCTGGCGGGGTGTTGGTGAGTAGTGGGGGTGCTGCGTGCACGAGAGTGAGCTCGGGACCCCTTTATATAGGCGGTACGAGGCGGTTGCCGTGAACGAGGATCACCGGCGAGCGATTACGGTGGCGCAGTGCTCGGTCGGGGTGGTTAGGGGGTCGAGCGTCATCACGGAGGTTCAATGGGTCCGTTTTGGTGTTAAACTGGCCGGGGTTTGGGTGTTAAGGGCGAGCTCGACGGAACGGTGAGGGTGCGGGCCCGTCGGCGGCGGAGAGCGCGTTCCGTGCTTGCCGGCCATGGTGGCTATGCTACGGGCGTGCGCTGGCGTGCATGAGGCCACGCGGAGAGCCAGGGAGCGATGGGCGGCGCGGAACGGTGTTCTGCCGTGGTGTGCCTCCTGTCGGCCGCCACGGGAGGTCCCGACGCCGCAGAATACGCCGGCGAGGGCGGGCCAGCGCGCTACCGACGCCAGGAAGGCTCCACGCTCGCGTGTGCAGCTTCGGACAAGAGGAATCGGCGGCGAGGAACGTGCCAAGGGCACTGTGGCCGCGTGACTGAAACTGACGGACGGAAGATGACACTGAAACTGAATTTTCTGAACTTTGAACAGTAACAGTGCCCACCAGGTGTTCGACCGAATGAAATTGGCCTCTGGTGATTTTTCCTTGAGCTGATTTTTGGTGGAGTGGCTTCTCATTGCTCAAAAAGGCTGCCTGAATTTTGGTGGAATTTTTGGAGGAGTGTAGATATGAATTTCACCAAATTTGGCAAATCTGGTCCAAACTTGCAGAGACTGTATTTTGAAAAATTTGAAAAGAGGAGGAGTGGATCAAGATGGTTCTGGGTTGTGGGTTCAAAGGACAATCCAGGAGAATTGGTTTGAGGTCAAAACTCAAGTGCAATAGGGCACTTGCTTTGAAAATCTCTCAGGCTCCAAATAATTTTCAGAATTGAATTGAGGGAAAAAAATAATTAGAATAAAATCCAAAACCAGTTTGGATTAGTTGGGACAGAGAATTTAGGTTGATCACAAGGGGGAGGGGAGGTTTTGGAGGGGTTTTACCACATGGGCAAAAATGCCAAGTCATGGTGGTTCCAAGATATGAAAATCCCAAATTTCATGGAGTTTCTTTTTAAAAGAAAAAGATTAAACTCCCAAAATAATTTTGGGAGAGAACCAACAGAGAAGAAGTTTCAAAAGGTCAAACACCAAAGTTTGAAGCAAGAATAAAAACCTTGCCAAAGGAAAGAAAGTTTTTTTGAAGAGGAAGGTTTTCTGGAAAATTTTAAATGGCCTCTTTTCAAAAACCACAAAGTTTTTTTTTCTTGCTGAAAACCAAAGTAAAAATTTTGGAGTGTCACAACACCTACCCCCTTAGGAAAAATCTCGTCCCCGAGATTTCAGCTGATCCTTAAATACGTGTGGATGCTCTGTCCGAAGAAAATCCTCGCTTTCCCAAGTTGCTTCACTGTCGGTGTGATTGCTCCACTGGACTTTGAAAAACTTGATGGTTTTCTGTCGGGTCCTCCTTTCAGACTCCTCTAATATTCTTATGGGACGTTCTCGATAAGTGAGGTCTGGCTGTATGTCAATGTTCTCATGAGATACTTGTTTCTCTGGGTTGCTTACGCACTTCCTTAATTGAGAGACGTGGAACACGTCGTGAATGTCGGACAAGTCTTCGGGTAAGTCTAGCTGGTAGGCTACAGTGCCTCTTCGTGCCACTATGCAAAATGGTCCAATGAATCTTGGTGCTAATTTTCCTTTATTCTTAAACCGTTGCAATCCTCTCATCGGGGATACTCTCAAGTATACGAATTCACCGGGTTCGAAGCTGACCCCATGATGTTTCTGATCATAATAACTTTTCTGTCGACTTTGAGCGGTCTTAAGTCGGTCCCTGATCAGCTTGAATTTTTTCCTCGGCTTCTCTGAGCATATATGGTCCGAAGATGCGGCTGTCTCCGGTCTCTGACCAATTTAACGGGGTACGACATCTCCTTCCGTATAGGGCTTCGAAAGGAGCCATTTGCAGGCTGGCCTGGTAACTATTGTTGTATGCGAACTCGGCATATGGCAGGCTGTCCTCCCAACTGGTTCCATAGGTGAGGACACATGCTCTCAGCATGTCTTCTAAAACCTGGTTTACGCGTTCTGTTTGTCCATCAGTCTGTGGATGGTATGCGGTACTGAAGGCTAGTTGGGTTCCCAGAGCCTGTTGTAATTGCTCCCAAAATCTTGAGACAAACTGAGTGCCTCTGTCGGAAATTATAGTCTTCGGGACACCGTGCAGACAGACTATGCGGGAAAGATAAATCCTGGCAAGCCTCTGAGTGGTGTAGGTTGTCTTCACTGGAATAAAGTGTGCTACTTTGGTCAACCTGTCAGTGATGACCCATATGGCATCATTCCTGTGTCGTGACCGAGGTAATCCGACAATAAAATCCATCCCTATTTCATCCCATTTCCACTCAGGTATTTTGTTAGGTTGCAGTAGTCCGGCTGGTCTCTGATGTTCAGCTTTTATGCGTTGACATGAGTCGCAACATGCAATGAAAGCGGCTATGTCCCTCTTCATACTATGCCACCAAAATCTTTCCTGAATATCCTTATACATTTTGGTTCCTCCAGGGTGGATCGAATATGGAGTGGTGTGTGCTTCAGTTAAAACTTGGCGTTTAAGGTCTTCTATGTTTGGCACGCATAGCCTTTCTCCGTACCATAATGTTCCTTCATTGTCTATGACGAATTCCGAGGCCTTGCCCATACTCAACTTCCTTTTAATTCCTTCAATGCTGGGGTGACCGGACTGAGCCTCTTTAATTTTCTCCACAAGGTGTGGTTGTATTTCCAAGTTTGCTATGGTGCCTTCTGCTACCATTATCAAGTTGAGCTTGACAAATTCTTGATGGAATTCGAGTCTCAAGCTGTGCAGATAGTTCCCGTCGGAGCTGGGGTTCCGACTCAGGGCATCGGCCACTACGTTTGCTTTCCCTGGATGGTAATGGATACCAACATCATAATCCTTTACCAATTCCAACCAGCGGCGTTTCCGTAAATTTAGTTCCGGCTGCGTAAAAATGTATTTGAGGCTTTTGTGATCCGTATATATCTCACATCGATTCCCAAGTAGGAAATGCCTCCATTCCTTGAGTGCATGAATAACTGCTGCCATTTCTAAATCATGAGTGGGATAATTTTCCTCGTGTTTGCGAAGTTGCCTTGAAGCGTAGGCGACAACCTTGCCTTCTTGCATCAACACGCATCCGAGACCCTTTCTGGATGCGTCACAAAATACTTCAAAATTCTTGTGTATATCGGGTACAATTAATACTGGTAATGTTGTTAGTTTCCGCTTTAGCTCTTGGAAACTTTTCTCGCAGGCTTCTGTCCATTCAAACTTCTTATCTTTCTTGAGTAACTGTGTCATAGGCTTGGATATGGTGGAAAATCCTTCAATAAATCTGCGGTAATATCCTGCCATTCCCAAGAAACTTCGTATGTCTGTTACGCTGGCTGGTGACTTCCAGTCAAGTACGGCCTTGACTTTCTCTGGGTCCACTGCTATACCGTCTTGAGTCAGCACGTGGCCTAGAAAACCTACTTGTCTTAACCAAAATTCCCACTTGCTGAACTTGGCATACAATTGGTGTTTCCTTAGCTCTCCTAGTACAATCCTGAGATGTTCTGCGTGCTCTTCTGGTGTTTTGGAGTATACCAGAATATCGTCGATGAATACTACGACGAATTTGTCCATAAACTTCATAAATACTTTGTTCATGAGGTGAACAAAATATGCCGGGGCGTTAGTTAATCCAAATGGCATCACTGTGAACTCGTACAGTCCATATCTGGAGGTGAAGGCTGTTTTGGGGATATCTTCCGTTCGTACCTTCAATTGATGGTATCCTGACCTTAAGTCAATTTTTGAGAATACCTTGGCCTAAGCAAGTTGATCAAACAAATCGTTTATCCTTGGCATCGGGTATTTGTTTTTGACTGTGACCATGTTAAGTGCTCGATAGTCGATACACAATCTCAGCGTTCCATCCTTCTTCTTGGCAAATAAAATTGGTGATCCCCAAGGTGAGGAGCTGGCCTGAATGTATCCTTTATCCAGTAATTCCTTTATTTTCCAATACAATAAGATTTGCGTGAAACTCCAATCCTTCAAACTCAATGACCACATTCTGACAGTAATTCTGAGAAACTTGCTGAATCCCGGGGGACTTGATTATTATGGATTTCTCCAAAGGAAGCATCGAAAAATTATTTTGCAAAGCAAAACTTTTCGAGATGAAAGAGTGAGAAGCTCCAGAATCAAACAAAACCATTGCAGGTATTGTGTTGACAGGAAACGTACCGAGTACGATATCCGAAGCATTTTGTGCCTCCTCTTTGGTTACGTGGTTCAGATGACCGTTCCTGTGGTTATTGTTGGGATTGAAATTGTTTCGTTTGGGCGCTGAATTATTGCCGCCGTTGTTCGGCTTTGGGGTTGAGTTCCTTGGCTTGGGGCACTGTTTGGCATAATGCCCTTCTTATCCACAAGCGTAACAAGTAACGCCGGGGCGATAGGTGAATTCCTTGTCCCTTGCATGAAAATTCTTGATTGGGCGTGAGACATTGGATGAGAATTTGGGGGTCCCACCCTTTTTAAAATCTATCTTGCTTCGGTGATTGCGAGTGTGATTAGTCTGGTCCCTTTTTCGCTTGCGGATATCTTCCAGACTGTGTCTCTCATTTTCCAGAGTAATGGCCTTGTCCACCAGCGTTTTAAAATCCGGAAAAGTGTGCACGACCAGTTGGCATTTAAGTGCGGGCGCCAGACCGTCAAGGAATTTCTCCATCTTCTTGATTTCAGTCATACGCTCCTCATTGGCGTAGCGGGATAATAGGGTAAATTGACTGTTGTAATCTGACACTGTCATGTTCCTTTGTTTGAGGTCATCAAATTCTCTCTTCTTGATTTTCATAATACTCTTAGGAATATGTGCACCACGGAAACCTTCCTTGAAATCATCCCAGGTTATGTCATTTTCATTGGGATGCATGTGCAGAAAATTCTCCCACCACGATGCGGCTGCTCCTGTGAGATAGTGTGGAGCATATAGTAATTTCTCGAGATCTGAACACTTTGCAATAATTAATTTCCTCTCCATATCTCGAAGCCAGTCCTCGGCTTCAAGAGGCTTGTCAGTGTGAGAAAATGTTTGAGGACGTGTCTTCTGTAGCTCAGATAACTTGGAATGTTGCTGATACTGTCCATGATGATTTCCCATGTTGATGACTTGGTTCATTATTTCACGATGTTGTTGCTGACTCTGTTCATAAAGGCGGCACATTTGTGAAAGTGCTGATTCATTGCCCGGTTGGCTTGACTGTCCCTGAGTGAACTCGTTGCTGGGTTGTGCATCATAATTTTCCTCTGATGGAATTGGCATGGAGCGAGTCCAAGGACGAGACATTTTTCACTCTGGGGATATATTTTGTAAAACCCATAAGAAAGGCGGAAAGAGTCGCAAAAACAAATCCAAAAAAATGCATAAAGCTGGCAAATAGAATTAAATAATTCAGCTTACTTAAGAAAAACAAATCGACTTGCGCACGGAGAAGGACTGCTCATTACATATCTTACACGCGGGCGGTAATTATACAATACATCACTCAGGATATGCGTACCTAATCCTGACATGTTATTTAGGCTAGTGCACTTCTCCAGATCCTACATGATGCGCAAACAGGCTACTTCTCACAGCCTATCCACATATCTTACAAAGCGGTACAATACACGGCAGCTAAGCGTACTTAGGCAGAGATGTTGACGATCTCCCTTGCCCTGCCGAGGGCGAGGCGTAGCGAGGTTGGGGACTCGACTTCCTCCTCGCTAATGGGCTCCATACGTGTAGTGTTGCGCAGAGCGGGCGGAGCGGTTGCCAGGGGCGGAGCAACACGTACAGGAGTGGGCGCGAAGGTTGGTGTAGTGCGCGCTGGAGTGGGTGCAATGACTTGGTTAAATTCTTCGGTAGAAGGCAGGCGACGAGTAGGCGTAAAAGATGCTGATGACGAGACAAAAGTCGGTGGAGGAGCAATGTGTAGGAGCTCCCTCCTGTTGGCAGCACAGCCATGGACTGAGTCCATGCGGGTAGCTACAAAGTCGTCCACCAGGTTGTCGAAGGCTGCCTCCAGGGCCCGGAGATACTCAATGAGCATCTCAAAAGCCTCGTCTCGTTCTCCTCTGGGGCAGGAGTATGCGTAGTGACAGGTGTAAGGCACATGGCATGGAATATAACGGTAACGACAAGCCTTCATCACGGGAAGGACATCCCTGAGACGAGCTATCGCCTCGCGGGCTGCCATCTGCATAGCATGCCTCTCCGTAGGCATGGCTCTTCCCACGAACCGGAAGCGGCGTAACTCACCATGGCCTCCCTTGAACTGCACCGCGGCCTGGTGCATGGTCAGACTGTCGTTGACTCGGTGCTGGTAGAGTGTGAAGACTGGGCGCACGGATGGCCCCATCGCGACCTGAACGATGGAAGAAAGAAGCTTGACAAACCCATCGGGCACGTTGGCGAAGGTCTGAGACTCGCAGCTGACGTCGGCCATCTACAAAAGTAGGCAAAATTCTGCAGGGTCAGATCATAAATTTATGCTGACTGACAGAAAATGACTACAATTGTAAAAATATAAATTAGCTCTATCAGCCTAATAACCAATTAGCGATCGCACCTAGTGGCTTCCTACAGTCAGCCTGGCTCTGGTACCAAGCTTGTCACGACCGGTTTTCCAATAAAAATATTTATTGATAAACCAGTCTTTTGAGTCCAGTATGAGAGAAATCCTCCTCACTGGTAGACAATTCCTTGATACAATAAGCCAGTAGCATAAAAATATATTACAGGGTTGAACTGTGGCTGCTCAACCAAATTATTACAAACACGCCAATAATCATACATAATGGCGGACAGAACACAGTGGTGTGGAGACATACTACTGACTCAAGGATAGGCTGGTGGTGGAAAAACACAGCGGGAAGGGAAATACAAGACTCTAAGAATATCATTTCATCGAACGTCGGGGTGAGGCTCGATAAATTTATTTGGTAGCGGAAGCGGATATAAAACAGTGGCCAAATCCAGGGTCGCACGAGACTGACTGGGACTCCTCTAAGTGTCGGACTCGCTATCGAACTCTTCATCCATGAGATCGCCTTCGTCAGCATCTGGCCAAATCAACAAGCCAGTGAGTACTTTGAAAGTACTCGCAAGACAGTTCGGACGTAAGATATAACAAATGCATGCATGGATGCAACATGATTAATTCCTTAATGCACAATAAATAAAATTGGCATAACGGGTAAGTAAAAAGGGAAAACGGCGGTAATCCGCCTGAAATTCCACAGAACATAAATAAGGACCGATCGGGTGTCTGAAGCGACGCCTCGAAAGGTGAACAAATAAAAATAAGGAGAATGATGCCACAGTCGGGCAACTTAGCGACACCACATAAAGGGCTTTAAAAGAAATGCCACGGTCGGACGTCTGAGCGACATCACAGAAAGGGCTTTAAAAGAAATGCCACAGTCGGACGTCTGAGCGACATCACATAAAGGGCTTTAAAAGAAATGCCACAGTCGGACGTCTGAGCGACATCACATACAGGGCTTTAAAAGAAATGCCACAGTCGGACGTCTGAGCGACATCACATAAAGGGCTTTTATTCACAAGTAAATAATACTCATAATAAACATTCAATTCATGAAAACAAACGGGTTAGTCCATCCACAGGGATAATCATTCAATCGGACTTAGCACTCATGCGATTCATCGGAGTCTCTGTCATCAAAGCTGACAATTGATTAGGATAAGATGGAACGAAACTTGACATGGAAGAGATGATTTGGAGGAATATATGACTCTGCAGAGTTTGTACAAAATTTTTCCCACAGTCAACGGATTTCCGTAGTCACGAAGGACTAGTTCCGTTTACGGTATTTCAGAAGAAAACACAGCTAACCGGTACACACCCATCCTACCTCTCGATGCTAGGAATCACCCTAGTCATCGTCCAAGAAAAACTTTTGAGACGGGGAGATCACAATCTCGAATAGCATGGGATCAAATTTATATACGCGCGCTCTAAGGGGTGCCCCCCTCTCGGTCCCAACCGGAAACACCCATGCCCCCTGACCGGATGACTGGCTTTAATCCAGGGCCATGGAACCATCATCACAGCCTCTCCTCTTTGGTGTGTACCATGCAAGCGGTTTGCAACTTACTAAACCATATTCCTTGCGGAAAACATGTGGTAGTACAAGAAAGGAAATGATAGGTACTGGACCGATATGGTTTGACACTGAAGTCACATAGTCTGGCGTAAGACTGGCATGCTACAACACTGCCATCGTACCCATTCTCATGCCAACACATGGCCATTCATATTCACATTCATCCACAGATGGATCATTGAACTCACTCACCTTATTATCACATAAAATAACGTTCATCGGTATGCTCACCGGCATGCCATGAAACTAACTAAATGCAAAACATGCCAAGACACTCATCATATCAAAAGTTCAAACATGCTTGCCTGGTTCAGAGTAGTCGGAGCCTAGCTCGGTGAAGTTCGCGGCCCCGTCACCTCCTTCGGTATGTACGGTTTAAAGAAAATATATGTGCTAACGTAAATACCAAGGAGAGCACAGAAGGTAAACCAAATATTTTTCAAATAAATCTGATAAAAAACTAGACAAAATTTTAAAGAGAACAGAAAAAGAATAAATCAAAAATACTTTTCTGATTAAAAGTTATAAGGGTTTTTGTCCAGGGACTTATCTGTAATGAAACAGAAGATTTCCAGGGGCTAGTTTATAAAAACAGAAAACGCTTCGGTAGCGACTACGCCAGCCCGAAGAGAAAGCGCATTCTGCTCGAAGGCGCTTCCAGAAAACGATTCGAAGAGAGAGCAGAGAGGCTGACGGTGGGGTCCCACCCGTCAGGTTCAAATGTTCAAACGGGGCGGCAGAGTTCGCCGGCGCCCGAGAGCCGCGGTGGTCGCCGGCGGCGATCCACAGCGAGGCAGAGAGATCGGGGAGTACCTCCGTGCTCGGGGTACCCTTCCACGTCAGTTGATGGTGGTGGAGTCGGTCGGCGAGCACCACGTCGACGACGAGCTTTGCTCCGGCGGACGGCGGCTCAGGTGGTCGAGGGGCTCGTCGGAGAGGGCTGCAAAGGTTAAATTGAAGAGGGGGTTATGCTCCTGGCAGCTAGAGAAGGTAACGAACGGGGTTTGAGCGCCGGAGATGGCCTCACCAGAACGAATCGGGCTGGAGGCCGAGGCGGGGCGAGGCGGCCGGAGCTGGGGGAGGAGACCTCCTCGAGGTCCCCCTAATGGCCTGGCGGGGTGTTGGTGAGTAGTGGGGGTGCTGCGTGCACGAGAGTGAGCTCGGGACCCCTTTATATAGGCGGTCCGAGGCGGTTGCCGTGAACGAGGATCACCGGCGAGCGATTACGGTGGCGCAGTGCTCGGTCGGGGTGGTTAGGGGGTCGAGCATCATCACGGAGGTTCAATGGGTCCGTTTTGGTGTTAAACTGGCCGGGGTTTGGGTGTTAAGGGCGAGCTCGACGGAACGGTGAGGGTGCGGGCCCGTCGGCGGCGGAGAGCGCGTTCCGTGCTTGCCGGCCACGGTGGCTGTGCTACGGGCGTGCGCTAGCGTGCATGAGGCCATGCGGAGAGCCAGGGAGCGATGGGCGGCGCGGAACGGCGTTCTGCCGTGGTGTGCCTCCTGTCGGCCGCCACGGGAGGTCCCGACGCCGCAGAAGACACCGGCGAGGGCGGGCCAGCGCACTACCGACGCCAGGAAGGCTCCACGCTCCCGTGTGCAGCTTCGGACAAGAGGAATCGGCAGCGAGGAACGTGCCAAGGGCACTGTGACCGCGTGACTGAAACTGACGGACGGAAGATGACACTGAAACTGAATTTTCTGAACTTTGAACAGTAACAGTGCCCACCAGGTGTTCGACCGAATGAAATTGGCCTCTGGTGATTTTTCCTTGAGCTGATTTTTGGTGGAGTGGCTTCTCATTGCTCAAAAAGGCTGCCTGAATTTTGGTGGAATTTTTGGAGGAGTGTAGATATGAATTTCACCAAATTTGGCAAATCTGGTCCAAACTTGCAGAGACTGTATTTTGAAAAATTTGAAAAGAGGAGGAGTGGATCAAGATGGTTCTGGGTTGTGGGTTCAAAGGACAATCCAGGAGAATTGGTTTGAGGTCAAAACTCAAATGCAATAGGGCACTTGCTTTGAAAATCTCTCAGGCTCCAAATAATTTTCAGAATTGAATTGAGGGGAAAAAATAATTAGAATAAAATCCAAAACCAGTTTGGATTAGTTGGGACAGAGAATTTAGGTTGATCACAAGGGGGAGGGGAGGTTTTGGAGGGGTTTTACCACATGGGCAAAAATGCCAAGTCATGGTGGTTCTAAGATATGAAAATCCCAAATTTCATGGAGTTTCTTTTTAAAAGAAAAAGATTAAACTCCCAAAATAATTTTGGGAGAGAACCAACAGAGAAGAAGTTTCAAAAGGTCAAACACCAAAGTTTGAAGCAAGAATAAAAACCTTGCCAAAGGAAAGAAAGTTTTTTTTAAGAGGAAGGTTTTCTGGAAAATTTTAAATGGCCTCTTTTCAAAAACCACAAAGTTTTTTTTTCTTGCTGAAAACCAAAGTAAAAATTTTGGAGTGTCACAATCCTACGATGGCACGATAGACCCCGCGGTTTGGATCGAAGATTATCTCCTTCACATCCATATGGCCCGCGGCGATGATCTCCACGCCATCAAATATCTCCCGCTCAAGCTTAAAGGACCAGCTCGGCATTGGCTTAACAGCCTGCCCGCAGAGTCAATTGGGTGTTGGGAGGACCTGGAAGCCGCATTCCTCAACAACTTCCAGGGCACATATATGCGACCACCAGACGCCGATGACCTAAGCCACATAATCCAGCAGCCAGACGAATCGGCCAGGCAATTCTGGACACGGTTCTTAACAAAGAAAAATCAAATCGTCGACTGTCCGGATGCAGAGGCCCTCGCAGCCTTCAAACATAACATCTGCGACGAGTGGCTAGCCTGGCACCTAGGACAGGAAAAGCCGAAATCCATGGCAGCCCTCACATCATTAATGACCCGCTTCTATGCGGGAGAGGATAGCTGGCTAGCTCGCAGCAACAACCTCAGCAAAAATGCTGGTAGTCCAGATACTAAGGACCACAATGGCAGGTCGCGTCGAAGCAAAAATAAACACCGCGTTAATGGCAACGACAAGGAGGATACGGCAGTCAATGCCGGATTCCGAGGCTCTAAACCCGGTCAGCGGAAGAAGCCATTCAAAAGAACCACTCCGGGTCCGTCCAATTTGGACCGAATACTCGACCGCTCATGCCAGATACATGGCACCCCCGAAAAGCCAGCTAACCACACCAACAGAGATTGTTAGGTATTTAAGCAGGCAGGCAAGTTAATTGCCGAAAACAACGACAAGGGGCTGCACAGCGACGACGAGGAAGAGACCCGGCCGCTGAACAGTAGAGGACAAAAGGGTTTCCCCCCATAAGTGCGGACGGTAAACATGATATACGCAACCCATATACCCAAGAGGGAGCGGAAGCGTGCACTAAGGGATGTATATGCGATGGAGCCAGTCGCCCCTAAGTTCAATCCATGGTCCTCTTGCCCGATCACTTTCGATCGAAGAGACCATCTGACCAGTATCCACCATGGCGGATTCGCCGCATAGGTTTTAGACCCAATCGTCGATGGATTTCACCTCATGAGAGTCCTGATGGACGGTGGCAGTAGCCTGAACCTGCTTTATCAGGATACAGTACGCAAGATGGGCATAGACCCCTCAAGGATTAAACCTACAAAGACGACCTTCAAAGGCGTCATACCAGGTGTTGAGGCCAATTGTACAGGCTCAGTCACACTAGAAGTGGTCTTCGGATCCCCGAATAATTTCTGGAGCGAGGAGTTATTCTTCGACATAGTCCCGTTCCGCAGCGGCTATCACGCTCTGCTCGGACGAACCACGTTCGCAAAGTTCAACGCGGTGCCACATTATGCATACCTAAAGCTCAAGATGCTAGGCCCTCGTGGAGTCATCACGGTCAACGGAAATACGGAACGCTCCCTCCGAACGGAGGAACTTACAGTGGCTCTCGTGGCAGAAGTACAGAGCAGCCTTTTAAGGCAATTTTCGAGTCCGGCTATTAAACGGCCGGACACGGCCAAACGCGCCCGGAGCAACATCAACCAAGACCACCTGGCACGTTCCGAGCACGCGTAGCAATGCGGCCCCAACCCCAACCCTCGCATGATTGCAAGACCAACCCTCCGCGTACATCATTACGCTCTGGAGATACCATGGGCCCAGGGGGAGGGGCACGACCACAACAGACCCAGAGTGCGGCTCGACCACACCAGGGGCTCACAAGTGTGTCGCTCTTTTTTATTTTTTATTTTCCTTCTTTGTATACACAGGACTCCGTTCACCAGAAGCCCTGTCCGGCGGTGAACCCGCCGAACTCACGATGCAACAGCCAGGGAGGGAAAAAGGCTGCGACGAACACTCAGGTGGTCTCCATTACAAGCATTAAATTTGATTATATACACCAGTCCGCAGCCCACCCCTAGAGGGGGACATGTTTAATTAGTCCAATCCCTTGCTTACCGCACTATTTGTATCATTACGCACTCATAGCAGAATTCCTTGAATAAATAATGCAGCACTTTTTGCCTGTAATTGCATTACTTTACATATATATGTTCACTAATGACATCTTGCACCCGTATATTTTGGTACGGCCGAATACACCAGGGGATTATGTTCCCCGCATTATGGTGTGATAAGTCCGAACACTTTCACAAGTGCGGCACCCCGAACTTATAGCATTATATGAATCGGCTCCGGATCATGTCTTGGGTCAATAGTTGGGTTTGCCCGGCTCCCACGTTTTGGTACCTTACGTTCCGTTCTATCGGCTAAGGTGGCACTGGGAGAACCACTGCGATTGTGCCCCGGTTGAGCTGGGCGAGCGCCTCAGTGGAGAAAGCTAAAACTGACTGTCATGATAAGGCGAGAGACTGGTCGCTGTTCGAGAGGTCTTTTCGAGTCCTTAAAGACTTATGCCGCTTCAAGCGAAGAACCGGATAATGTCCGGCCAAGGCGTGGATAGCGCCCCGAACTCGGTCTTCCAAATACTAGGGGCTTCGCCGAAATTTAAAATTATAGAATTCTATGGCTAAGTGAGAGTGTTCAAGCACTATAAGTCCGGTTGCCTTGTTCGTTGTGTTGAGCGCCTCCCTAGATGGACCCAAAAATGGGAACAAGAGTGCTCAAGTTTATCCCGAACACCCCAGCACTCGTGGCTTGGGGGCTGAAGCCGACGACTTGCCATCTCTTAGATTTTATAAACGGCCGCACAGAAGGTAATATTTTAAATCAAACAAGCGTTGCTTAGCGCGTATGAACAAAGGTTTCAGCGCACATGATAATACATAGCGAGTCTACTCAATAATTACATCTCTGGGGCACTCATCCGCAATCTTGCGGGCACCCTTCAGGACAGTCTTATAGTACATGTCGGGCGTACGGTACTCCTTGCCCACTGGCGGCGCGTCAGTGATAAGCTTCTCCGCATCCAGCCTGCCCCAGTGCACCTTTGCGCGGGCAAGGGCCCGACGAGCACCTTCAATACAGGTGGAATGCTTGATGACCTCCACCCAAGGGCACGCATCCACCGGCCGCCGCACGAGGCCGAAGTAGCTCCCAGGCATGGCCCCTCCAGGGCACAGCCGGACTATGAGGCCCTTCATGGCCTGCTCGGCTACCTTGTGGAGCTCGACCAACTGCTTCAGCTGGTCGCTAGGGGGCACCGGATGGCCGGTCTCAGCATACTGAGACCAGAAGACCTTCTCCGTTGAGCTCCCCTCCTCGGCTCGGTAGAATGCGGCAGCATCGGACACACTGCGAGGCAGATCTGCAAACGCCCCTGGAGAGCTCCGAATTCGGGTAAGTGTCAGGTAGTTTACATTAACATGCTTGCTTTGCATGAAAAATGCCTTACCCGCCACTATTTTCTTCACCGCCTCAATCTCCTGAAGGGCTTTATGGGCCTCGGCCTTGGCGGCTCTGGCACTTTCGAGAGCCGAGGCAAGCTCGGACTCTCGAGTCTTTGAGTTGCGCTCCAAACTCTCATGCTTTTCCATGAGAGCCTGGAGCTCTTGCCGCACTTCCGCCACCCGCGCCTCCTGCTTCTCTCGCTCTGCCCGTTCCGCAGCGGCATTGCGTTCGGCCGCGGACACAGCCTCCTTCAGGGTTGCCACCTCGTTTGTGGCCCCTGCAGTACCAACGTTATCCTTGTTATTTTTATTGCAACCTAAATCCTTTTCTGTAAGGTAACTATTCAAAGTGGTGTTACTCACCTTCTTTGTCCTCGAGCTACTTCTTGGCACGGCCGAGCTCTTGCTCGGACCGCTCGAGGTCCTGCTTCAAAGCACCGACCTCTGCAGTCAGTGCGGCAGAGGTCAGCAGCGCAGCCTGCAAACCCATATTGACATAATTTTTCGCAACCCTGCGAATATCTTTTTTAGATCCTTAGTCCGGCTTTTCTTTCCGAACACCGAACCGAGCATCAGGGGCTACTGTCTATGCGGTATTACATTACATAATTTGAACTTCTTACCTCAAAGCCTGTTAGAAGGCTGCTGCAGGCTTCGGTCAGCCCGCTCTTGGCGAGCTGAACCTTCTGAATCACCGCACTCAAGATAGTGCGGTGTTCTTCCTCGATGGAAGCGCCTTTGAGCGCCTCCAACAAGTTGTCCGGCGCCTCCGGTTGGACGGGGGCCGCCGGCGTCACGGTCTTGCCCTTCTTGCGAAGGGGCCGCCTGCCGGACTCCGGAACCACTGCATGTTCCGGCGCGGAGTCCGGCGCAAAGTCCGGGAGGCTGCCTTGCGGCGCCTCCGGAGCCTCCTCCTGATGGGTCCTCTCCTGGGATCCCACCTCGGTGTCCTCAGCGGCGCGAGGGGTGGAGGCAGTCGAAATGGAATCCACATCCGACGGAGCCAACGACCCGCTCGACGAAGCGGGGAGATCATCGTCGGCCGGACTGCAGGCAGTATGCGGCATTAGAAGGACACTATGTGACATGAAAAGAATTTATAAATCATTTAGGAATCCGGATACTTACGATCTCGCCGGAGGCCTGGCCCTTGAGGGCCACTCTTCTTCGCCAACGTTGGCGTTGGCGGAGCTGTCCGGGGGAATAGTTCTTCGGCCTCCCCTGTTGGGGAGGCCTTCCTCTTCCTCTCTCCCTCCTCTGGGAGAGAGTCCTCTGTTTCCTCCTCGTCTTCGGGAGAGGAATCCGCCTCGGAGTTGTCGGACACCTGAAAATGGGAACTCTTTCGAGTACCCGTGGCCACCTTCTTGGCCTTCTTCTCCGGCACCACGTGTGGTGCCGGAACCAGCAGCCCCGCTAGACGGGTGTCCACTAGGTTTTCTGGCAGGGGAGCCAGGCAGATGAGCTGCTCGGCCTTCTTCATCCAGTCCTGTCAAAGGAAAAGGGAGATTGAAACCCGCTTAGGGTCGAGTTATTAACAACAAGTGTCCCGTGAAGGGGTAGAATCACTTACCTCGTCAGCTGGACGCTGTGAGTGAAATCCGCGATCTTCCGTCGCGGATGCGGGGGCTTCGGCGCCCTTAAACAGCACCCTCTAGGTGCCTTCGTACATCGTGTCGAAGAGCCCGCTCAACGCCTGGTGCTGTGCCAGATCAAACTCCCACAGGTTGAATGCCCGTTCTTGGCATGGGAGAATCCGGCGGACGAGCATGACTTGGACCACATTAACAAGTCTGAGCTTCTTGTTCACCAGCTTCTGGATACAGGCTTGGAGTCCCGTTAGCTCCTTTGAACTACTCCATAGCAAGCCCTTCTCTTTCCAGGAGGTGAGCTGCACAGGGATACCAGATCTGAACTCGGGGGCCGCCGCCCACGTAGGGTCGCGCGGCTCAGTGATGTAGAACCACCCCGACTGCCACCCCTTGACGGACTCCACGAAGGCCCCCTCGAACCCGTTGGGCATCTTGCCCAACATGGCGCCTCCGCACTCCACCTACGTGCCCTTCACTACCTTCGGCTTGACATTGAAGGTCTTGAGCCACAAGCCGAAGTGGGGCTGGATGCAGAGGAAGGCCTCGCACACGACGATGAACGCCGAGATGTTGAGGATGAAGTTCGGCGCCAGATCATGGAAATCCAGGCCGTAGTAGAACATGAGCCCCCGGACAAAGGGGTGAAGTGGAAAGCCCAGTCCACGGAGGAAGTGGGGGAGAAATACGACCCTCTCATGGGGCCTGGGGGTGGGGATGAGCTGCCCCTTGTCGGGCAGCCGGTGCGCAATGTCGCCGGAAAGGTATGCGGCGCTGCTCAGTTTGGCGATGTGCTCCTCCTTAACGGTGGAGGCCAACCATTTACCTCCCGCTCCGGACATGGTCGGAGAAGGTTGAGATGAGACGCACAGACTCGGACGCTGGAGCTCGAGAGTGCACGAAGATGGATAAGCAAAGGAGGAAGAAGGCGTAGGTGAAAAGGTGGATCCTTATCCCCTTATATATAGGCGGACGAAGACTATACGTCCCCACCGGCCTAGTAAAACTCGCTTATCTCCCAAGCGCCACCATCAATGGCGCGGTTGGGTTACCCACGTCCGTATTGATGAGAATCCCGGAATAAGGGGAACACGATCTCTGCTTCGACAAGACGTGCCAAGGAAACTGCTTCGCTAAACGCACTGAGGTGGTATAATAAAAAACGATTCAAGTAAAGGCTTGGTAGTGGTGTGACGTCATGCCGCAAAATACGTCAGCAGATTGAACTTGTGTACATATTATTCTCTCTACGGTGGAATGTGGAATTTATTTTGCAGAGCCGGACACTATCCTGGTGTTCACGATCTTCTATGGATTATTCGGAGGAGGAACCCGCCTTGCAATGCCGAACATTATGCGCGCCGGACTCATCGTCATTGAAGCCAGGTTCAGGGGCTACTGAGGGAGTCCTGGACTAGGGGGTGTCCGGACAGCCGGACTATCATCGTCCGCCGGACTCCAAGACTACGAAGATACAAGATTGAAGACTCCGTCCCGTGTCCGGATGGGACTTTCCTTGGCGTGGAAGGCAAGCTTGGCGATACGGATATGTAGATCTCCTACCATTGTAACCGACTCTGTGTAACCCTAGCCCTCTCCGATGTCTATATAAACCGGAGGGTTTTAGTCCGTAGGACACAACAACCATTACAACAATCATACCATAGGCTAGCTTCTAGGGTTTAGCCTCCTTGATCTCGTGGTAGATCCACTCTTGTACTACCCATATCATCAATATCAATCAAGCAGGAGTAGGGTTTTACCTCCGTCGAGAGGGCCCAAACCTGGGTAAAAACATCGTGTCCCTTGTCTCCTGTTACCATCCGCCTAGACGCATAGTTCGGGACGCCCTACCCGAGATCCGCCGGTTTTGACACCGACACGGACTCCTTCAAAGGTGCATCTCTGAAGAGGAAGGGCGAAATCTTCTGGTTGAAATTCATGCCGGACTCAGTGGGCACCACGCTGCAGCCCGGGCCCTTGTAAGCAAGGCCTTTCGTACAGGATTTTATTGGCTAACAGCCCGGACAAACGCTCAGGATTTAGTCCAACGATGCGTCGGTTGCCAGCTCTTTGCTAATCAAAGCCACATGCCACCCACCGCCCTGAAAACTATACCCATCACCTGGCCGTTCGCGGTCTGGGGGCTTGACATGGTTGGACCCCTTAAAGGGGGAACCCACAAGCAAAAATACCTATTGGTCATGGTGGATAAATTCACCAAATGGATAGAGGCCAAGCCAGTTAAGACGGCCGAATCCGGACCCGTGATAGACTTCATATCAAGGGTAGTACACCGTTACAGTGTCCCCCATAGCATCATCACTGATAACTGCACAAACTTTACGGCCGACGAGGTTAAACTCTGGTGCAAAAACATGGGCATCAAGCTCGACTACGCTTCAGTCTATCACCCTCAAACTAATGGTCAAGTCGAGCGGGCAAATGGTCTAATTATGAGCGGCATCAAACCCAGACTAGTGTGGTCCCTCAAGGAATCTAACACGCACTGGGTAGAGGAGCTCGACTCCGTACTCTGGGGGCTGCGGACAACGCCAAATCGCACTACCGGATTCACACCATTTTTTATGGTGTACGGCGCAGAGGCAGTTTTGCCCTGCGACATAATTCATGACTCACCTCACGTGCGCATGTACGAAGAAAGAGAAGCCGAGCTGGATCGGCAGGACAGTTTGGACGCCTTAGAGGAGGAGCGCGACGTGGCAAAAGCTCGTTCCGCATTCTATCAACAGCAGGCTCGAAGATATCAAAGCAGAGAAGTACGGGCCAAAACATACAATGTTGGCGAACTAGTTCTACGCCTGTCGGACAAGAAAAAGGACAAACTCAAGCCCAAATGGGAAGGTCCCTTCATCATCGACCAAGTCCTGACCGGCGGAGCATACCGTCTGTGAAACGCATCGGATAACCGACTCGAGCCAAACCCATGGAACGCAGCCCGTCTCCGAAGATTCTACGCCTAGCGCCGGACTCCGAGTTTGTCTCCTTCCCCCGTCTACATTTTATACTTTAGCTGTCTTTTATTTCTCTCCTTCTCCCTCCTTTTTTCTTAAAGCTGTTGGAGGCTCGTTTGCGCATTGTTCGCACACATTTGACGTGCTACTCGCACTCATTATACCTGGGGGCTTCTTTAACAGAAGCTTATTTGTACGGGCTTTATAGCCAACACATGTGTCACACATCCGCATGTACCTTTTATTCACCATTATATGCATCGATATGACTTAAGTTTTGGCCAAGCTGGGTTGCCTGGCTCCTGTGCTTACCCCTACGTTCCCGATTGTTCGGCTAGGAGGTAAAGGGAGCACCTCTGCGATTGTTACTGCCGGGTCAGCCGGATGTGTACGTCAGACTGGGTGAAGCCGAAAGATAGCGTTCTTAAGGGAATATTCGGTCGGTGACTTAAAAGATGATTTCTTACTTATCTATTTATCTGCCCCCAGATGCTTTTCTGCTCTTTTCGCAGTCCGGACATGCACTTTAGGGCATGCCTCCCAGGGAAAGGAACCCCTAACGGAACTATTCTCCCTGGAAGATGTTTCTTACTAACCATGTAATATAACATAACTAGTTGGGCACTTGTCTGATAAAGCACTAATGACCCCTATGCCTGGTCTCTATGCATGCCCCGGGTTTTACATAACTGTGAGGGTATTCGGACACACTCCGGACCGTCAGGTCCCGAGGTTGAAGCGAAAAGGTCCGCAAAGACAAACGATCTACAATCCGTCTAGAAGGCATTTTTTATGTCATTTTAAATTACATAGTCAAATTGACTGATTGTATTCCTCTTCAATTCCATCTAACAGGCTATCTAGTTTACAGTCCCGCTGGGAATACTTCGCGGCCAACTCTACTTGGCCGTACATTAAGCTCACAAGGATCTCCTTCCCATCCGGCCCCACAGGTCCGACCTCGGCCATGTGGTTTGGATCAGCCTTCGTGTACCGCGTCTTCACCATGGCGCAGGCTTCCCTGGCGCCTTGACAGCAGGCCGATATCTTCCATAGATGGAAGCGCCGCCGTGCTCCCTAAAGCTTCTCCGCAAGCCCTCCAAGACCCTCGGGTGGGGAGATGGACGGCCATAAGGCCTGGGCGACGCCACTCATCACCTGCCAAACTCGTTCGTGCAGTTGCAGCAGCTCGGGAAGTTGGTCACCCGTTGAACCGGGCATTTCCTCTGCTGGACGGCCTGTGAGCATACCTACATACATATTCATGTTAATCGACTTCCTCGCCGAACTCTTCTTTTCAAAAGTTCGTTCAAGCACTTACTATAAATGCCGTGACGAAGCCGCATATTCTCCTTCATGGAGTAAGACAACTGGACCCGAACATCTTTTAGTTCCTCGCCCAGCTGAGTGTTGGCATCTTGGAGGTTATTTTTCTCCTATCGCACTCTTGTAAGCACCTTCTCACCGGCCTTTAGCTGGCGAAGTAGCTGCTGCCTATCCGGATCCAGTCCGGCACCATCTGCAATATTATTGTCAGACTTATACACACGCCGCACTTTACAAACTACCTATCTTTCGAAGTATATATTACCAGAGGGGGTCTCTGTGGCTCCCCCTGCGGCGGCTAGTGCGGCCTCAAGTTGGGCCTTGCACTCTTGAAGCTCCTGGGACAGGTGGGTATTCTTCTCCGTAAGATCCTGTATAAGAAATGATCCTTAAATCAGTTATTCTAACTATTTTAAGTCTCAGGGGCTACTGGCATATATAACTGTCAAAATTCCTCACCCGTATGTCTTTTACATACTGCTCCGTGGCTCTGGCTAGACAATCTTGAGCAGCACGGAGGTGCGCATCTCCCGAATTGAAGGCATTTACCGCCTCCGGGGAGAAGCATGGATCACGTAGAACTGTCCGGCGGCGCCTGTGATTCATGGCGCTATCCACCTCAGATCTGGTGGCGGACAACCTATCGGCATCCTCCGTTGGAGGAGCACCCGACGCGCGCCCTGCGTTCACCTCCCCCTCCGGACCAGGCGTTGGAGCCTGGTCGGCGGAGGTTTGATTGGCAATCTCTCCGGACACAGTCCGGCGAGCGCTCTTTCTCCTGAAAAAACCACGAGCATTAATATGCCTTCGAGGAACCTTTTTCTGAAACATGGTGGCGAGCCATACCGTTGCGGCGACGTCTCGATCCTCGCCGCACTTCTCTTCCGCCTGCTGGGACCGAGCTGCCCCTTGTTGGCCAGCCGCCGCGGGTTCGGCTTCCCGCCTCGGAGGCACCTCCTGCAGAACACCATTGGTATACGGTGGTCAGAAATAAGCATGGATGAATAATGGTATCAGGACTCCGGTTACAGTTACCTGGGAAACCGGAGATATTCCGGGGTAGTCGGCCGTAATGGCAACCAAAGCATTGTCAATGCTAAGTTGGTGGAACACCCCATCAATCAGCTCCACCTTTATGTCCGGATCCTCTTCGGAGGCCGGATCGAGGGATCGTTCCGGATCCTCGGGTTGTGGAGCCGGGCTGTGTATATTCTCTACGGCCCGGCGCAGTTCCTGCGTCAAAATCACAAAGTGAGACACTTAACTTTGGGAATATGGATCGGCTAGACAAATGTCCGCTTACCCAGCTCCAAGGGTTGTTCATGGAAAACCCGTTCAATGGACTAGCACGGAGGAAGTCCTCCTTCTCCCCTTTGTATAGGCCGGACAGGATCTTCACCAGATCGTCTATCGATCCCGGCCCCTTGTGACCATGATGGGTGGCATCATCCTCCCCATTGAAATCCCACATGGGGTGGCCCCTATATTGGAGCGGCTGCACCCCTCGCATGATGCATGTGGCCATGACTCCAATAATGGTCAATCCGGAATGAGCCAATAACCTTATTCGGCCTATCAGATATTGGACGTCCCTATCATTCTCCCGTTGAGGGCTCCGCGGGCGCCAACTTAGGCGTTTCTTCAGAGGAGCATTGCTGAACTCTGGGAGGCCGATCCGAACTGGGTCCGGTAGCGGGGCGTCTTCCATATAAAATTATTCCGAAGGCCAGTCTTCGAACGCCTTCTTTGGGGTTCCGGATAGATATCCGGTCCCGGTGATGCGCCATATTTCGGCTCCGCCCACTTGATTTATCGACCCCTCATGAGAACGGGGTACGAGGCAGAATAATCTCTTCCACAACACAAAATGGGCCTTGATGCCCAAGAACAGCTCGCAAAGGGCCACGAAGCCCGCGATATGCAGGATAGAGGCAGGCGTAAGATGATGAAGCTGGAGCCCATAGAACTCCAGGAGCCCCCGTAGAAACGGATGTATGGGTAATCCAAGTCCTCTTATTAGACAAGGGAAAAAGCATACCCGCTCTCCTTTGGAGGGATTGGGGACGCTCTCCGCCTGCTTCCCGCCGTTGTAGGTGGCGAGTCCGGCTCGAACCGGAACCATGATGGCTGGGGGAAGAAATCCCTCGGTTTGAACCGAAACTATGCGGGACCGAGCATCTCCCCCAATCTCCTGGCTGAGGGCTGGGAGCGCGAGAGGATGAGCCGCGTCGACTGTCCATGATGGAATGGATTTTTGGTCAGAGGCGCTCCGATGAATGCTCGCGAAAGGAGGATGGTGTGATTCGGATCTAGATCCTCGCCTTTCTTATAGGCAGCTCCTTCGAGCAGCTAGGGGGTGGAATGTAAAGATACCCTGGCTTTTCGCATTCGTACGACACGTGGAAGATGGCCATTATTGGACGTGGAAGCCAAGGAGCGCAGCATTTATAAAGAGCCGGGCACCGATCGGTGAGTACATGGAATTTGGAGGAGAACCCGCCTTGCAATGCCGAAGACAACATGCGCGCTGGACTCATCGTCATTGAAGCCTGGTTCGGGGGCTACTGAGGGAGTCCTGGACTAGGGGGTGTCCGGATAGCCGAACTATCATCATTGGCCGGACTCCAAGACTATGAAGATACAAGATTGAAGACTTCGTCCCGTGTCCGGATGGGACTTTCCTTAGCGTGGAAGGCAAGCTTGGCGATACAGATATGTAGATCTCCTACCATTGTAACCGACTCTGTGTAACCCTAGCCCTCTTCGGTGTCTATATAAACCGGAGGGTTTAGTCCGTAGGACGAACAACAATTATACCATAGGCTAGCTTCTAGGGTTTAGCCTCCTTGATCTCGTGGTAGATCTACTCTTGTACTACCCATATCATCAATATGAATCAAGCAGGAGTAGGGTTTTACCTCCCCCGTGAGGGCCCGAACCTGGGTAAAAACATCGTGTCCCTTGTCTCCTGTTACCATCCGCCTAGACGCACAGTTCGGGACCCCCTACCCGAGATCCGCCGGTTTTGACACCGACACTCCCTTTGAGACTTCGACCGACTATAAATGAGAGATTTTTTTCCTACTCCGCATGCATGATACTCCCTCTGGTCCTTTTTAATCCCGTCAACCGTTTTCAAAGTGTTTGACCAAATTTATACTAAAAAAATCAATATCTACAATACTGATTATAATGAGTATAAGAACTACGTTTTATAATGAGTGTAAAAATATTGATTTGACATTGTGAATGTTGATACATTTTTCTATAAGTTTGGTCAAAGTAGAGGTACATTGACTTCAGACAAAACTTAAATGCACAATGCAGACTAGTTCCTCCGTCCAGGTGCGTGCCATGTCCTATCTTGTCATCACAACAAGGTTAGCTATTAGAGTACTACTACCTCCCTTCTAGTTTAAAGGGCTCGATTCAAAATTTTCACCTACTCTTAGCAAGATAGTAGAGGCAGTGGAATAGTTTTTGAAGTCTGCAAAAGTACTCAACTAATGCTGTCGTTCTTCACCAAAAAATGTGTTTACCAATGCATGCATGAACACTAGTTACTCTAACCCCCCTCTCTTCTTTAATTCTTTGCCACATCAGCATGCATGTTTGCTATTCCCGTGTGCATGATACCAGCTAAGATACCACCATTATGGCCAGCCTTAATCATCGCATGCAATAATTTAGTGCACCTTGAAATATGAACATGTGTGGGGTGTGTATGTTTTTAATGACTTGAGACTATAGCTAGCCCAGCATGCAAGATGACTTATTATGCACCATTCCCCATACCTGCAGGAAGCCCATTCATCTCCAAATCTTTTCCTCTCCATGTGTGGAAACAATATGCCTGCCAGACTCTCCTTCTCCCTCTGGCGGTCCCACCACTCCACCCCGTGTGGAAAAAACTACATGCATGACTCTCCTCCCCCCACGCTCATCCAATCCGTTGTGACCAGCAATATTTCCACTCCTTCCCTCCCCCGCAATTTACTCCAACAAATATGGCCATGTAGCTGTTACGTTAATCATGCAACATATCTTCTGGGATGCTGCTTCAGTTACTTAACTACAGGTGCATTGGGTCACTGAAATATGGGCCCAACAAGGGTCTGGCCCACATGTCAGTGACACAACTGGACCTGTAGTTAAGTAGCTCAGTCCATATCTTACGTAGGTGTGCCATTGCTCGCTATAAATACTACGCCTCCCACGGCATTCGGAAGAATGCTCACGTTCATCACTATCTCCTCCCCCTTCCTCTCACGTCGACCATCATGGCATCGCCCCTCCCAAGCCCTAAGCGCCCCTCGCTGCACCGCTCGGACGGTCACGCGTCGTCATTCCATTCCTCACCTCCTGTCGGTGTACTAAAATAGGGGCGCTTTTTTACCCCTTATTTGTGCACGGGCAGTCAGAGCCGCGCCCACGACCACACTTAAGCAGGGCGGAGATAGGAAATCAGAGCCACAACATGGTATCAAGACAACGCTAAAGACCGAGACCACAGAGAGCAGATGGATGAAGTAGGTTTCCCCAGCAAGGGTCCTCAGCAGCCCCAGCAAGACCCTTGCCGGGGCGGCTCGCCCACACGAGCGAAGTGAGCCACCCTCGAACCCACGGTCTCCAACACCATCAACCACGTTGGGCCACGGCTCGGGAGGCACCTCCATGGTGGCATGCAGATCTTTGTGAAGACAAAGAATATTCAAGATTAGATGAGGATTGGAAGGCAACGATCCTCGACAAGATTCTTGCCGAGGGAACCCACAAGACCCCCGGAAAGATCCTTGTCGGGGACGACAGCGCGCCACGGCAAGGCCCTTGCCAAGGGCGTCAGCGGGGCCACTGCCAAGCTCGCACCAACCAAGTCTCCACTGCCGTTCACATGCAGCTACTAGCTCAACCAGCTGGGCAGGCACCTGCGTTGCAACATGCAGCTTTCAGGCCAACTCAGCACATGCCTGCGTGGCGGCATGCAGATCTTCGTGAAGGCTCCACCACCACGCCACCTCAGCTGCTTGCCTGCCTACATGGCGCCGCATGCATCGCTGGCCAGGGCGCATGTCGAAGCGAGGAGGAGCGGCGACAGACGGGACGGGCCTTGCTCCCGTCCCCGATAAAGCAAGAGGACACCTAAGCTACGCATTAAATGCGTCTTGTCCTATAATATGAGCGATAAGCTCATAGCACTGTAGGCCTTTCCACCTCCTGTGTGCCACTGTGGCAACCCCTTTCGACTATAAAAGGAGGCCCATGGCGTACTGGAGAGGGATTCGACTCTTTGGAACCACACAGCCACCGTAGCTAGTTCAAGAGCTCAAGAACATTCAATACATCCACCAAAGCAGGACTAGGGTTTTACGCATTCCTCGCGGCCTGAACCTGGGTAAACGATCCTTGTGCTGATTACTAATCCTGCTCTTCTCACAACCCTGCGCCCCCGCAACCGCAGAAGGGATCCTCGTGATCCCATAGGTGTCATTTCCTACCGACACCGCCACTAGTCGAGGAGGACACGTCGGCATTCCACTCCTCGCCGCGACGCGTCGAGGTGGACGCGTCGGCGTTCCCAATCTCGCTAGCACGCACGTTGGAGGACGTGTCGGCTCCCTGCTACAAGGAGAACGCCGTGCTGCCCACCAAGCCCGCCAGCCTTGAGGAGCTTTCGAAAGAAATGGATGTCGCCATGTGGGAGGCTTTGCCGCCGACAGATCATGCCAAAATAGAGGCGGAGAAGAAGGCCGAGGAAGAGAAGCGCACCGCAGGGCAAGCTGCCTGGCAGGTCTATGTTGCGTCCGAGAGAGTCAGGCAATTGTCTCTTTAGCAGAAGGCTCGTGCAAGGGCCGTGAGGGTGGCGGAGGACGCCCGTGCCAAAGCCCTAAGTGCAGTCGGGCCCAAGCACCTCATCTACACTTGGCTGTACGTGGACCGGGTGCATGCTTCCAGCAAGGAGGAGTACCTGCTTGCACCGGATCACCACACCGGTGAGATCGCGCTCGCCCACCGGCAAGCCGCCAATCAGCACCTCACGAGTTGCGAGGCTGAGGAAGAGGCGTTGTGTCGGCGCGCTGGGAAACGGCCGCACACCAGGGTACTCGTGGCGCGCCGCAAGCGCTCTTGCGAGCGTCGTGGCTTTTAGTAGGGAGTATAATTTAGTTTGGTAAGGTGATCTCATGAGTTTTGGGACGCAAATGATAAATCCTGAACGTTCAGGAATTATTAGCGTCCTTAATTAAGTATGTAAGAGGGAAAGTTTGGAAAGCTTGTGTATCCCTACACATTTTGTAAGTAGGTGCATACAGCCCAAACTTTAGTACTATTTGCTATCGCACTACACGTCTCTCTCTATATGTGCTTGCAGACTGTGCTACTCCCTCCGTCCAAGTGAATAAGTCATCTTTGGTTGTGCACCGTGACCAAGAAGGAGGGAAGACTTTATACACCTAGACGGAGGGAGTACTACTATTACTTACGTACATGCAAATGCACGTTTTAACATTACGATGCAGTTTTTGTAAAAGTAGAAAAACAACACTAGTCAAGCTTGTGAAACGATTCAAGCAAAACAAATGCAAAAATGCTCATTTGATTGTTTACTTTTAGCTTCCTTCTCTGTGGTTATTTCTCTGTCGTACTTTGTACGGAGTATCTCACTGGTCGGAAAGGCATGCAAATTCCCAAACCACTTCCTACACCCTGTATCGAATTTTTTGCCTAACAAGTTGTGCCGTGCAATTGGAATTCCAACTTGAGTACTAGTACTACTAGTAGGAGTACCAGGGGCCAGTTCGTTTTGGCTTCTAGATTAGTAGTAATCCCTTTACTACTAGCTCCGTCCTAGTTTATTGGTCCCCATTGTAATCTGTGTCAAATTTTGATCATAAATTAAACTAATGAAATGTTTGTGAAGTCACATGCACTAACATTTTATAAGTTAAATCTTTGGTCAAAATTTACCACAAATTACAATGGTGACGAATAAACCAGGACGGAGGTACTCCCTCCATTTTTGTATACAAGGCCACTATAAAAAATACATTTTGCATCTATACAAGGCCACCAACAGTAATCGAGACAAATATTAATGATGTTTCCTCGTACTAGTAACCCATGGCTTAATTACTAGCATGCATGTAGTGGATGATAATGACAAACTCATCTACTTCCTCTCTCACGGCCACTCAATTTCTTCTAATGTGCATGCACCCTATTAATTAACCCGGTAAACGAGAAAATAAATTGACTTGTAAAGCACACATTGATTTTTATCTTGGTACCTGTAATTTGAGTTTGTGGCCTTGTATATAAAAATGAAGGGAGTACTAGTAGTAGTTTAGAAGCCCAAATAAATGAGTGAGGCGCCTTAATGTTACTCTCCACTGTGACTAGTCTTATGGGAAAAGCTGGGGAAGAGACGGCTTATTTTTTAAGCCGCCAAAAGAACTGGCCCTAGGAGTAGTAGCTAGGGATACTAGGAGTAGTAGCTAGGGATCGAGTGTGCGAGATGAACCAGAGAAAGTAAATGCAGAGAGATGAAATGCAAAAAAGACGGAGGGATGTGATGGTTGCTTGTCCGTTTATTTTACCAGGCCACTTATTACTGGCAGTGGTTGGGTTTTGTGATATGATAGCTTTACTGCCGTGCCACGAGCGGGGTGAGACTCCCGTGCAGCGCCGCCCTCTACACTTGTACTACATCGGTCGTGGTTTATTAGTCCCCCATTGAATTTGACTGAAGATTTAACTGACAAAATGTTAGTGCATGTCAACAAAAACTATATCGTTGGATTCGTATTTGAACATAGTTTTGAATGATATAATTTTAGGTGACATGCATCAGCATTTATCGTACTATATATAATGTTAGTTCAATTTTTGTCGTACTAATCTATAGTAGTAAGGTGCCCGTGCGTTGCACGGAAGAGTGAAATGCATTGATCGAGGAGTTGTTTATTTTGACAAAGGATGTGGGGTCATCTCATGTGTAACGGGTATCGATAGGTTTCTTCGGATATTATTTCATCTCTAGAGCTCACAAACATCCGGGTGAAATAGATAAAAAGGTATGTTTTACAAACAAAAGCGTTCAACTGTTCAACCTGCATCCAAAACTTGTGAAGAAATAACACTTATTGTGCTTTCCTAGAAATGATCTTTAAGAATTAGTTTTTGAGTATCGATTGTTATACATGTTGGCTACAGATGACATGGCACTTTCTTGTAGTCCACCGTTGGCTATACTATTAAGTATTAACCATGCCGTTGTACACATAGACAGAGGGATTAAATCAGGATGACTTGGAAGGGGCAGAGGAGATGTAAGAAATGGTTCATAGTAAGTCTTTCACCAATACTGTAGTAAAAGTTCATACATGGAAGATTCTAGACTAAACCATAAACGGATACACTTTTATTCATGTGCGATACTCCAATAGAGCAAGATCATGCATGGAAGTCTCCACATGCTTAAACAGCGGATCACATTGAGCGAAGACTAATGATCAACATTTAACTTGATAATGCGTATGTCCAGATGAACCTCCTTGGAGTCCCAGTGCACCGCATTGGCGGGTAAATAAGACCATGGGTTTTCCAAGTCCACATCGGCGGGAAGGTCCCAGCTCCGCAGAGTCTAAGTCCGTTCGATGTAGCTGGTGCCACTGCCCATGTGACCCAGAGGGGTAGTAACACTAAGCACGCACCCATACATCGGCCTCATGTCAGTGTGAGCGTCAGCGGCGTCGCCCCTGACGCACACTACAGAGACGGGTGGCGGCCTGCGTGGGCCTCACCGGTGCCCACGATCAAGAGGAAGACGCTGCCGTCCTCCTCCGAGACTAGCAGGCAGTTGTGATCCTCCAGCGACTCTGGCATGGTGAACGGGTAGCACGTCTCATACTTGATGTTCTCCGCCAAGGGCCAGTAGTGACCGCTGCACGCATCCATGAGGTGATGCACCATGTCCGCCGGTGAGCCCCAAAACGGCATCGGTCACTCATAGCAGTAGCCGAAGGGCTCCTTGGAGGCATCGACCAGGCCTTCCATGAAACGGGGGTGGCTGTAGGGGACGTTGCGCCAGTTGAATATATGAGCAAGTTACTACGAGATTTAATCCTAATAAGCACAAAATAAATCATGACGGCTCTAACAGAGATGAAACTAATCCTGTGGACTAGCATAGTAGTAGGATACAGAGTAGAAACATGAATTCTACCACGATTTTAAACAGGAAGGACAGAAACACATACGGTGCAACGGGAGCAGCACCATTGGTGTTGAGGTTGTCACCCATGTCATTGAGGAAGAGTTTGCGGAGGTCGGGGAAGAAGTCGTCGTCGGTGAAGTCGTGGCTGCCAGCAGTCGCGAGAGTGCGCTCCCCAAATTTCAACAGCGCCCGTTCAATGGAGCACAGGAGGGAGTGGCTGTAGGGGATGTTGCGGCCGCCGAATGGAGCGCAGGAGTAGCACATGAAGCAGTAGATGGTGTCCTTACTAGTACTCCCTAGTCTCTATCTACTCTTATAGAAAACCGAGTTGGTGATGATGGTGTGCCTCCCATCTTTTAATATAGACCGTCCAATCTATATCTGACGGATAGAAAGCCTACTATGACAATTTTACAAAAGATACACGCACCTCTCTCCACATTTACAGATAAGGCCTTGCCTCGTTCATCCTTATCTCCCACAACCTCGTGCTCCTCCCTAAGTCTCTATCTTTACACTTATCTCTATCTCTACTACTCTTCTTTGTTTTTATAACAAATCGAATATTACTGCGCCATCCGCTGCACGCCTGGCTGAACACGCCTCCTCGCCTCCATCATCACCAACTGAGTCTTTTATAGGAGTAGGAGTAGAGAAAAAACCGAGTTGGTGATGATGGTGTGCCCTGCAATGCACGGGCATCTTGCTATTTTTTTGCATATAATTCCAAACCCCACGTAGACACAGTCTTTGACCATTTTACAACTATGTTAGTATCATTGTTTTTTTTGACGGGATGTTATCATTGTTAGTGGTCAGCCGGTGCAAGTTATTGCCCCAGGTGTTTTAACCATTTTTTTAGTAATGATATCTGGCGATTGTTCGGCACGAGCTCAATCCTGGCGAATCCCACGTAACCGTCGGATTTCCATCCGACGGTGGCCTGTTTTTAAGCCATACACACGTACTATAACTGCGTCGCAGGCGTTTGCAACTGCCAAGTCTCCCAGCGAACGTTTGCTGGGGATTGGAGTTAGCACGGTTCATAGTCGTTCCACGCTCGGGCATTGAAGTTTGTAACTATTTTAGATTAGAATATACTACTCCTCCGGTGCTAGTAGTAGAGCAGAGTCCTACTCTACTACTCTACTCAAGCAAGTTAGGGCATAGTAGTAGGTACTGTAGGGAGTACCAGTACTGTGATCACTCAAGCAAGTTGTCTGGCATCATATGACCCTATGCTGCTGGTATGTGTCTCATAAGTCAAGCGGCGTGCTGTAGTCATCATCACCTATCCACTTCCCGCAGCACATATTCGCTTCTCAATCTTTCTTCACACATAATCTCGCCCAATCTTCCATCCCCACTAAGGCACCTCCCCCCTCGTCCGAAACCCAAGCACTAACAATGGCAGAACCGAGCAGCATCCGCCGAAAGAGTGGCGGGAATTCGCTCCCCATAGAGGTAATCAAGCTCATTGTTTCGCGTGTGGACAATCTCAGTACCATGCCGCTCGCCACGTGCTCGTCGGGGTTTTACCATTTACTCAAAGCCCTCAGTCCGGAGCTTTTTAAGCCAGCTCCTTGCTTGTTGATGCTGTCTGATCTTCAGAAACGGCGTGTCACACAACATAACAATCGTAGGGTGACGAGCCTCAACCCCCTTGACTGCGATCCGATCCCCATCACCCTCTACTACATTAACGGTATTTACTGGGTCGGCATGAACACATCTTGGATGGTGCTCGTCGACGGTCGCGGCAGCTGGATGCTCGTGGAGTTCTACACCCGGCGATTGATCCCCCTTCCTTCGATTAACACTGCACTGCTTTGGCACCGCGGTCCAGAATACTCGGAATCTTACAATAGCCAACATGATACCAAATTTGATTTGCTCAAGGTTGTAATCTGCCAAGTGCCCACAAGATCTGCGAATTATAAAGACTTCAGGCTAATTGCGTTCTTCAACTGCGGTCTCGCCTATCTGACTGGTCACTACGGTAAGTGGATAAATCTGCACGTCCATCGCAAGATCATACATCCTCCATGGTTCTCTGATGCCATTGAACACAAGGGCTTCATTTACGTTGTCGACTCCTTCTATGGCTGGACGTATTGCTGGCCTACTCCAGTCATCGCTACAATCGGCTGTTATAGCAGTATGTTACTTTCCTATGATATCATGATGGCTTGCTTATATTACTGTTAACATTTACTGAAAAATATTCATGCTCATAACATGTTGTTCTTAAGATTGACTACATCAAGAGCCCTTTTTTATTTGACTCCAACTTGATATGATGTTGTAGGCCGCCTGGTGTCCCTACCCTTCCTAATCCCAGAACCTTTCAAAGAAAGCGGCATGGCAGTTGCAGGTGGTTCCTGGCTCGATCAGGTGACTGCGAACGATTGATGATCGTTCACACATACCGGACGTGTTGTTTCGTGGAATACAATCATAGTCACTGCAAGGTATTTGAGAAGGATCCCAGCTTCTCTAGACCTTCAGGAATTTTTGACTGGAGGCTGGTAAGTAGCCTTGGTACACGCTCTCTGTTTGTCATACTAAATTATCCGATTAACCAAGAGATAACCAACGGCAAGGATCATGATGGCAGCGCAGTTTCGTTCATCAGGCAAAACTGTGTGTACACAGCGTACCATGCGTCTCTGCATGCACCATACCCTGATATGTGCTGCCACACTCTACAACCCAAAGTAGGAGAGAGGGTCGCAAGTATCAGACTTTGATCTGCTGGCTAGAGTTTCCCCCATCAGGCAACCATCTGGTTCAAGCCATCAGCCAATCTCCACAGCTTAATAAATAGTAACGTCTAACTGAGCCAGTTAGTTAGATCCGTACACTTGGTGTAGTAGGATCTTTATTTAGTTTGATGCACACACTTGTTCTTTTTTGGTAGCCCTTTTGTAATAATGTCTGATGTTTGGTTTGGAAGAGAGAGCTACGTCTTCACTCTTCTGGCCTACTTACTGCTTCTGTTGCACCCCAACCCTGGTTGCTGCTGCTGCTGTTTTCAATGTAAAATCAGTAGTATATTTCATCTGTTAGTTGAATAAATGTGTTGTTAGAACGACAAACACAATGTTTTGGATGTCGTTGCACGGTTCGATCCTTAGTGCCCCGTACCATACGTAATGCATACTATTTTTCGTACGGAACACATTTTCCACTTGTTGATAACATGCAGCCCACTGATGAAGGCCCAATAGAGGAGCCCATAATTAACTTGAAGGGAAGCTCTCACATGAATCTGGCCCAGGTACATGCTCATGGTCCCCTAAACATAAATAAGTAAATAAATAAATAAAGCTAAATGCTCATGCACCAGTTCTTTAAATTCATGATTTAACAGGAGGATATTATTTTCTATGATAGTGTCGTTACATTCAGTCAATATTATTCTTAGGCAAATATAGTGACCAGTCTTCTTTCTCCCAGCATTTTCTTCCCGCAACTAGCGGACCCATGTAAATCGTAGTCAACATCGTAAATAGTTCCGGTCCATTTATATTTTTTAATAAGAATGTCCAACCCATCCCAGCACATTGGCGACAGCACTTTATCCTCCACCTTGGTGCGCTCGTCGCGGCGCTGTCGTCCGGCCCTGTCAACATAGTTTTTTTTGAAACGGTCCCTGTCAACATAGTGAATCGGGAGAGAATTGTAGTTGTGAGTATGACAGTACGGACCCACCAGGTCCACTCCCGAACACAAGCAAGCGCCTCTTTTACTCCTCAGACGCACCCCTTGTTTTTTTACTCTAATCCACCCTGCTGATATCCGAGACCCACATAAATTTTAACGTATAGTCAATTAACGACAGAATTGCACAATTTTTTTTGAGTAGTAATTCGGAGGAGCAGGCTATAAACTGGGTTGTGCGGTCTCTGTGGCCCGTCTAACAAGATGACCAACCCAGCAGGTTTTTCTTTGGGAAAATAGGTAGCGCAATATTTCTTTTTAAAGAATACCCAAGCTAGGCCTATTTGTTTTCTTTGACTTACTGGGCTGCAAATCTTTCAAGACGAGGAGGGATGCATTCCGGACTGGCCAAAGAGTATGGTTAGTGTTTGTTAAAAGTAATATCAAAGGGGTTGAAAATTCCAAAAACATTATAGCAAATGGGATATTAGTTTCTTTTTTTGTTTTTGTTCTTCACTGATATTTTGTAGTATTTCATTGGATTTAACATGACATAGTACTAATTTATTTTTAAATTTGTTTTAGTATGGCTATTAATTTTTGGATTAAGAATATTCTGTTCCCCAGCAAAAATTTGCGAATTTTCAAAATTTCGCACATATTTAGTTAATTTTTTAACCCTGGTACTGACCAGAAAATGGGCAGCAATTCTAAAAATGGAAAACGGGCTGCAATAAATTCCATATGAATTAGAAAATGAGTAAAACTTATAAAAATAATAGCAAATGGGCTGTACACGCCATAGATTTCGAGGCTCACTTGTTTACGCAAGGCTTTGTCAGTTAACACACGATTCTAGCAGCAGTGACTGTTGGATGTCCATCCAACGGCCAATGTGCTTCTTCAATCTATGATCTTCCTGCTCCAGCCGCATGAACTAGCGCCAGCGGGACTGCCTGCTCCCTCCCCTTGTGGCCCGCTGTGATGCCGCATAGGCTTCCCCGGCCCACCGTACTCCCTCCGTTGGCCTGGCCGCAAGCAATCAACTGCCTCCTTATTACGCGAAAAAAATGATTCCTCCCACTGACATCTGGGGTGCATTGGTTGGGAGGCTGACCTGTGGGCCTACTAAGTTGACGCGTACACAGGGCTTGTCAACTTAGTCAACAAATGATTGTAGCAGCAGTAACCATTGGATTTGAATCGAACAGTCCTGCTGCTTCTTCAAGTGCTACTCTTCTTGCACCAGCCGCCCAAACTAGCGCCGGCGAAACCGCCTGCTCCTGCCTCCAGTGGCTGGCTGTGCTTCCATTGAGGCCTCACCACCCCCGACTACTCCCACAGCTAGCCAGGCCCTGCGGTGACGGCAGCCTCACACCACAGCCGAACCAGTGAACCCTAGTACTGCTCTCCGCGTGGGCATCCACTACCACGTCTTCCCCGACTCCATGTCGTCCCCTTCCTAGGCCTCGCCATTGTCCACCTCCCTGGTGCTCTCGGCGCGGCGTGGTCAACATGGTCATGGAACCACTTCCATCGGACGCGGACTGTACGTGGAGAGGCTAACATCTGGGTCCACAGCCGCACACAAGGAAATGCCTCCTTATTACGCGCAAAATAATGATTCCTCGAGCTGACATCTTGGAACCACCGGAAGGGCCTCTGTATTTTGCGAAAAAACGTCCCCCCGCTGACAGGTCGGACCCACCAGCTATATCTTCGCACGCAAGGAAGTGTCTCCTTATTAAGCACAAAAAAATGAATACATCCCTGCTAGCTGGGACCCACCATAGTGGGTGGCTTACTTGTGGGCCTACTAAGTTGACGGGGACGGAGGGCTTTGTCAACTTAGTCAATACTCCAATGACCGTATGATGTCCATCCAACGGCCATAGTGCTTCTTCAACATCTGGTCTTCTTGCTCCAGCAGCCCAAAGCAGCGTCGGTCGTGCCGCGTGCTCCTGCCTCCCATGGCTGGTTGTGCTGCCGTGGAGGCCTCACCGCCCCCATACTACTCCCACCATTGGCCCGGCCATCCCTCTACTCACCCACACCCCCTGTTATTCTGCGGCGATGATAGCCTCACACCGCAGCCGAACCAGTGAACCCTCGTACTCCTCTCCGCGTGGGCATCCACTGCCGCGTCTTCCCCGGCTCCGCGTCGTCCCCTTCCTAGGCATCGCCGTCATCCACCGCCGTGGTGCTCTCGGCGCGGCGTGGTCAACGTGGTCAAGGAACGACTTCCATCGGACGTGGCCTGTACATGGAGAGGCTGACAGCTGGGTCCACGGCCGCAGCAATGAAGTGCCTCCTTATTACGCGGAAAATTATGATACCTCCACCTGACAGCAGGGACCCACCGGATGGGCCACTGTATTTTGTGAAACAAATGTTTCCCCCTGATTGCTGGGACCCACCAGCTACATCTTCGCACGCAAGGAAGTGTGTCCGGGCAAAAGAAAACGATTCGCCCCCTGACTGCTGGGACCCACCAGCTACATCTTCGCACGGAAGGAAGTGCCTGACAGTCAGGACCCACATGGTCGAAGCGTACGTAGCGTTGTCATTCTGGTCGCGAACGTGTACATACATACGGTGGATGTAGAGGCACGCACGTGTCGTAGTAGAGGCGCACATGTAGCATGTACACGTACGTATAGCGGCCACTATGCAAGAAAGAAAATATGGCCACGTACGTACATACGGGCGGGGTCTCGAATGCCTACTCGCGCATACGTACGGCCAGGGCTCGTGTACATGGCTGGGTCAGAATGGAGAAACATCATCGTCGTCGTGTTCAAGGGGAGCCAACCGGCTGGGTCAGAATGGAATGCGTCGTCGAGTTCATCGGGAGGGCTTGGACGGAACATGTGATGGAAACGAGGCCTGGCGTACCGCGGAACGAAGGAAACGGCCTTGTGTTCAACCGGCCACGTTTGAAACGGGATCCTGTTCATTGGGAGTGGTCTGGCATACCGCAAAATGAAGGAAATGGACTTGTGTTGGACCTCCTATGGTCGAAACGGGGTCCTGTTGATCGGGAGGGGTGTGGTGTACCGCAAAATGGACGAGATGGACTTGTGTTGGAGAGCTATGGTCGAAACGGTGGTCCTGTTCATCAGGAGGGGTGTGGTGTACCGCAAAACTGGACTCCACAAGATACTGTTCATCTCCACCGTCGACCTCCTCCAGCCTCCATGGGCTACTGTTCATCCACCGTCGACCTCCTCCAGCCTCCACCTGCGACTGTTCATCCACGGGCTCCTGTTCATCCAGCCTCCACCGCATGCTACTCCACCAGCTACTGTTCAACCACCCCTCTCCACAAGCTCCTGTTCAACCACCCCTCCATGGGCTACTGTTCATCCACCCTCCACCATCTACAGTTCATCCAGCCCTCCGCGGGGTCGTCCTGTTCATCCAGCCCTGCACGGGGTCCTGTTCATCCAGCCCCAACCGGCTCGATCGATCGGGGTCCTGTTCATCCAGAGCCAACACCACGGGGTCCTGTTCATCCACCCCCACCGCCCACTGTTCATCCAACCCCCCCGCCCCGCAACGCTCACTGTTCATCCAGAGGCAGCATCGATTGGCTTCAGCTAGCAGCAGCAGCGAAGAAATCGCTCGATCTTGTTCAGTTAACAACCGTCAATCGATCGCTCGGGTTCAGTAATGCTTAGCCTGCAGTGCAATCGCTCGGGTTCAGTTACAGCCCAACGTATCGCACACACGCGCGCACGTGTATGAGAGAAACGCGCATTGCTCGGCCCCCGACCACCCACCGTAACCGGGAACTCACCGAAATTTTCCTCGCCGTCGCTTCTACCATGGTTTTTTCCGTCATGGACGGCCCAAAGAATGTCATGCAGCTGCGTCTCCGGCCCGCCCAGGAAGAAAAGCCCATTTTCTATCATGATTTTTTGTCATGGAAGTAGGAGCCCACCACATGTATGACGATACCAGGTTTTGTCACAATTATCATCATAGAAGTGTCATAATTTTGACAGAAAAAATTTCGTTCAGCCCAAAATGTCACGGATGTGTCTTTTTTGTAGTGTTGCTAATTATACTTTTAAGGGTGGAATACCTAAGAAACTTGGAGATCCAGGAGTACCCACCATACCATGCTCCATTAAAAGAAACTATGTTAAAACTTCTTTATGTGATCTTGGAGCCACTGTTAGTGTTATGCCTCTCTCTTTACATCATAGAATTGAATTGAATAAGTTGACACCTACTGAAATATCTTTGCAAATGGCCGATAAATCAACCGCTATAACTGTCGGTATTTGTGAGGATGTGCCTGTTGTGGTTGCAAATGTTACTATCTTAGCAGACTTTGTTATTCTTGATATTCCCGAGGACGATAGTATGTCGATTATCCTTGGTAGACCCTTTTTGAATACTGTAGGGGATGTTATTGATTGCAACAAAGGCAATGTCACTTTTCATGTTAATGGTAATGAGCACATGGTACACTTTCCGAGGAAACAACCTTAAGTTCACAGTATCAATTCTATTGGAAAAATTTCATGGATTATTATTGTAGGTTTTGAATTTCCTCTTCCTACTATCAAGAATAAATATGATATTCTTATTGTTGGGGATGTACATATCCCCGTTGAAGTAACCTAGTGTTATTCAAAATTTCTCCAGTTCCATGTTATTCGGAATGGGTTTGTTAACAAGACTTGATCAACCTTGTTAGTGGATTCCTTTTGATGAGCATGAGATGGATGAAGTTAGAAAGCACAAATTTCTGTACCCTCTTTTTTAATTTCTGTTATTTAGATTAAATAAAGCAAAAATAGCACTTTCTGTCTGTTTTCTGATTTATCCATGCAAAAAAATACCCCGAAAAATAAAAATTCTCCAAATTCCCTGAAAATTTAATATGATTTTTTCTAGAATATTTGAGAATATCTGGCACTGAGAACACAGCAGGGGGAACAAGCACCTAGCCACGAGGGTCTAGGGCGCGCCCACCCCCCTAGGGCGCGCCCCCTACCTCGTGGGCCCACGGTGGCCCCCTCCACTTATTCCTGCACCCACACACTCCTTCCTCCCAAAATAATCATTATCCAGCTCAAGCACGAGTTCTAGCTCATCTTGCTGCCATTTTCGATATCCTTGCTCAAAGCTCCATTCACGAAACTGCTTTGGGGGATTGTTCTTTGGTATGTGACTCCTTCAATGATCCAATTAGATTTTGTTCTGGTGCTTTATTCATTGCAAATTTTTTCTACTTAGGTGACCCTGTTCTTGAGCTTGCATGTCAAATTCATATGGTCCCAAATAGTTTTAATGCATGATATAGTCTCTAAGCACTTATGGGAGTAGTTACTATCAATTTTGTTGAGTTTGGTTCACTTTTATTTTGAATTACTAAACATTTCAGAAATTTTCAGAAAATGATGAAGAGATTTTTGAGGGGCTCTTCGAGCCAAAGCTCGATGGATAAACAAAGTAAGGAGAATAAAAAGCCCACGTATAATCTCCCTCACATCGCGGAGGTTTTGTCGTGTGAATGGCCTTGTGATGAGTTCTTGAGAGGAGCCGGGATTGATGATGATTTTTATTCTTTGGCTAATAATGCAGGCCTCACCGACTTCCTCCACGACCAGCTCGATCAGTATCTCCTACTCACTAATACTTTCGTGCAAAATTACTTTGATGCTAAGAAATCCCCACCTTCAATGGAGTTTCATTTATATGATGAGGTTAGGGAGATGTCACTATGTGAATTTTGTGCGGTTGGCAGGATACTCTTCAGGGGCAGCATAGATGAACCACATCATAGAGATGTGGATGGATTTATTGATATGATTACTGTAGGGGAAACGCGGAAGGTTTCCGATGCAAGAATTACTAGCATACACTTTCCTGTTCTACGTTACTTTGCATGCGGGAAAACCAAAAAAAAATTAGTTGTAGCTTTTAGCTAGTTTACTTTCCATGCTTGTAGTAGTACTTAAAAGAAAAACCCAAAAAGATTTCTCGTTCTTCTTTAGCTTGTTGGGAGCTTTCCCGTGTAAATAGCTTTATTTCTTTTCTTTGGGGGTCGAGAGAGAAGACCACGATGAAAATGTTGAGTGGCTCTTATATGCATTATTGTTGGTTTAACCAATAGCCCATATTACCTTGTCTTATCCCTTGAATTGAATGCTTGCAGATTCCAGCTTAGTCAAATGCACGTGCACTATTATTATTATCCACACCATTCGGTCGTGCGAGTGAAAGGCAATAATGACGATATATGATGGACTGATTGAGATGAGAGAAGCTGGTATGAACTCGACCTCTCTTGTTTTTGTAAATATGATTAGTTCATCATTCCTGATTCAGCCTATTATGAATGAACATGTTTGCAATGACAATTAGATATTATAGTTGCTTATGCCATGCTTAATTAGCTAGGAGTTTATAATGGTTTACCTTGCGTGCCAACATGCTATTAAAATGGTCATGATGTGGTATGATAGGGTGGTATCCTCCTTTGAATGATCCGAGTGACTTGACTTGGCACATGTTCACGCATGTAGTTGAAACAGAATCAACATAGCCTTCATGATATTTATATTCATGGTGGATTATATCCTACTCATGCTTGCACTGAGTGTTGATTAATTCTAATGCATGTTCATGACTGTTGTCGCTCTCTAGTTGGTCGCTTCCCAGTCTCTTTCTAGCCTTCACTTGTACTAAGCGGTAATACTGCTTGTGCATCCACATCCATAAACCCCAAAGTTATTTCATATGAGTCCACCATACCTTCCTATATGCGGTATCTACCTGCTGTTCCAAGTAAATTTGTATGTGCCAAACTCCAAACCTTCAAATGAAATTATGTTTTGTATGCTCGAACAACTCATGTATCAACTAGGGCTATCTGTATCTTCCATGTTAGGCAGGTTATTCTCAAGAGGAGTGGACTCCGCTCCTCACTCACGAGATAATGGATGGTCACCGGGATGCCCAGTCCCATGCTCAAATCAAATCAAAATAATTGCAAACAAAACCCCCCTAGGATTGTTGTTAGTTGGAGGCACCTGTTGTTTCGGGCAAGCCATGGATTGATGCTTGTTGGTGGTGGGGGAGTATAATCTTTACCATTCTGTTTGGGAACCACCTATAATATGTGTAGCATGGAAGATCGAGATCTGTCAGTTGTTATGTTGACAATGACAATCGAGCTTCGGCACCTCTACAAATCCCTGCTTCCCTCTGCGAATGTCCTATCTTTTTACTTTTATGTTGAGTCATCATCCTCTTATTAAAAAGCAACCGCTGGAGAGCACCGCTATCATTTGCATCCATTACCATTAATTTATATTGAGTATGACTATGACTGGATCTCTTTTACCACGAATTACAATGTTTAGTCAGTCTTTGATCTTCAGAGGTGCTCTGCCTTTATGTTTTGAGGTCTCAGAAAGGGCTAGCGAGATAACATCTTGTTATATCATATTATGATTGTTTTGAGAAAGTGTTGTCATCCGAGATTTATTATTATTGCTCGCTAGTTGATTATGCCATTGATATGAGTAAACATGAGACCTAAGTGTTATTGTGAATATGGTTAGTTCGTAATCTTTGCTAAAAACTGGAATGCTGGCTTTACATATTTACAACAATAAGAGCAAACATAGTTTGTAAAAGTTTTTCTTTATCACTTTCCGTTTGTCAACTGAATTGCTTGAGGACAAGCAAAGGTTTAAGCTTGGGGGAGTTGATACGTCTCCGTCGTATCTACTTTTCCAAACACTTTTGCCCTTGTTTTGGACTCTAACTTGCATGATTTGAACGGAACTAACCCGGACTGATGTTGTTTTCAGCAGAACTGCCATGGTGTTATTTTTGTGCAGAAATAAAAGTTCTCGGAATGACCTGAAAATCCATGGAGCAACCTTTTGTATTTAAGAAAAATATTGGCGAAAGAATCAACGTCAGGGGGCCCACACCCTGTCCACAAGGGTGGGGGCGCCCCCTAGGACGCGCCCCTACCTCGTGGGCCCCTTGAAGCTCCACCGACCTCAACTCCAACTCCATATATTCACGTTCGGGGAGAAAAAAAATCAGAGAGAAGGGTTCGTCGCATTTTACGATATGGAGCCGCCGCCAAGCCCTAAACTCTCTCAGGAGTGCTGATCTGGAGTCCGTTCGGGGCTTCGGGGAGGGTGATCTGTCGCCGTCGTCATCATCAACCATCCTCCATCACCAATTTCATGATGCTCACCGCTGTGTGTGAGTAATTCCATCGTAGGCTTGCTGGACGGTGATGGGTTGGATGAGATTTACCATGTAATTAAGTTAGTTTTGTTAGGGTTTGATTCCTAGTATTCACTATGTTCTGAGATTGATGTTGCTATGACTATGCTATGCTTAATGCTTGTCACTATGGCCCAAGTGCCATGATTTTAGATCTGAACCTATTATGTTTTCATGAATACTATGAGTTCTTGATCCTATCTTGCAAGTCTATAGTCACCTGTTATGTGTTATGATCCGTTAACCCCGAAGTGACAATAATCGGGATACTTACCGGTGATGGCCGTAGTTTGAGGAGTTCATGTATTCACTAAGTGTTAATGCTTTATTCCGGTACTCTATTAAAAGGAGGCCTTAATATCCCTTAGTTTCCATTAGGACCCCGCTGCCACGGGAGGGTAGGACAAAAGATGTCATGCAAGTTCTTTTCCATAAGCACGTATGACTATATTCGGAATACATGCCTACATTACATTGATGAACTCGAGCTAGTTCTGTGTCGCCCTATGTTATATCTATTACATGAGGAATCGCATCCGACATAATTATCCATCACTGATCCAATGCCTACGAGCTTTTCACATATTGCTCTTTGCTTAGTTACTCTATCGTTGCCACTGTTACCGTTACTTCCATACTACTTTGCTACTAAATACTTTGTTGCAGATATTAAGTTATCCAGGTGTGGTTTAATTGACAACTCAACTGCTAATACTTGAGAATATTCTTTGGCTCCCCTTGTGTTGAATCAATAAATTTGGGTTGAATACTCTACCCTCAAAAAGTGTTGCGATCCCCTATACTTGTGGGTTATCAGGTATCATGTTGGCTACTGTAAGATTCGGAGTATTCTGGGCTGCGGTGCCAAAGCAGTGTAGTGTTAATCGAAGGAAGGGGGATCATTCGCCGGGTGTAGACCTCCACGAGCATCCAGAAGTGGCGTCCATTGACGAGCACCATACAAGACGTGTTCATGCCAACCCAGTAGATACCGTTAATGTAGTTAAGGGTGACGGGGATCAGATCACGGTCGAGGGGGTTGATGCTCACCATCCTACGATCTTTATGCTATGTGATATGCCTTTTTGAAGATCAGGCAGCATCAGCAAGCAAGGAGCTAGCTTAAAAAGCTCTAGCCTAAGGGCTTTGAGTAAATGCTACAGCCCTGAAGACCACGAGGCGAGCGGCATGGTACTGAGATTGTCCACACGCGAAACAATGAGCTTGATTATCTCTATGGGGAGCGAATTCTAGCCACTCTTTCGGCGAACGCTGCTCGGTTCTGCCATTGTTTGTGCTTGAGTTTCGGAAGAGGGGGGAGGCGCCTAGCGGGGATGGAAGATTGGACGATTATGTGCAGACGAGGATGGAGAAGAGAATATGTGCTGCGGGAAGTGGACAAGTGATGATGACAATGTAGCAGCAGCACGCCGCTTGACTTACGAGATGCATCCCAGCAGCGTAGGGTCATATCGATGCCAGAAAACTTGCTTGAGTGATCATAGTACCTACTACTATTCCCTAGTTTTCTGCATATAGTGGAGTAGGACTCTCCTCTACTACTAGCACCAGAGGAGTAGTATATTGTAAAATAGTTACAAACTTCAATGCCCAAGCGTGGAACGACTACGAACCGCCATCGGTGCTAACTCCAATCCCTAGCAAACGTTCATTGGGAGACATGACAGTTGCAAACGCCCGTGAGACAGTTACACTACGTGTGTAAGGGTGGCAGTTTTGTCAAATACTATGGCTTAAAAATAGGCCACCGTCAGATGGAAATCTGATGGTTATATGGGATTCGCCAAGATTGGACTCGTGGCAAACAATCGCCAGATATCATTACTTCAAAAGGGTTAAAACACCCGGAGCTATAACCCGCACCGGCTGACCACTAACGCCCGCGACACAGTTACAGTACTAACATAGTTGTAAAATGGTCAAAGAACGTGTCTATGTGGTGTTTGGAATTATATGCAAACTAGCAAGATGCCCGTGCATTGCACGGAACATCAAGATGCATTTTTTTTACAAAACGCGTGTTGTGATTGACCCATGAAGGAGTAATCCCATGTGTAAAAACTAATGATATCTCGAGAATTTCATCATAAAAATGGTATCTTGAGAATTTCATCAAAAAATGATATCTCGAGAAAGATGAGAGATAAGGTGAGGAGGAGTGGGGCATGGTGGTGACTGATGGTCGGACTGGGCGGAGGCATGGGGATGGATGGCGCCGGCAGCGGCCACCATGCCAGATTGTTCGACCGACTTCCTTTTTTAATTGCTCAGCAATGAGGTTGTGGGAGATAATGATGAATGAGGCAAGGCCTTATTTGCAAATGTGGAGAGGGGTGTGGGGGTATCTTTTTGCAAAATGTCCATAGTTTCCTTCCTATCCGTCAGATATAGATCAGACGGCCTATATTGCAGGATGGCAGGCACACCATCATCACCAACTCTGTTTTTTATCTAGGGAGTACTAGTAAGGACACCATCTACTACTTCGTGTGCTACATTTGCGCTCCATTCGGCGGGCACAATGTCCCCTACAGCCACTCCCTCCCGCGCTCCATTCACGGGCGCAACATCCCCTACAGCCACTCCCTTTCGTCGACGGCCTGGTCGATGCCTGCAAGGTGCCCTGCTACTGCTATGAGTGGACACCGTTGTTTGAGGGCTCGCCGACGAGCCTCGTGCATCACCTCACGACACCGTCCGTCAATCACTACTGGCCCGTGGCGGTGAACATCAAGTACAAGACATGCTACCCGTTCGTCATGCCAGAGTCGCTGGAGGATCACTTTCGGATATCGGGTTCTGGCAAAACCCATAACTCTGGGGTGCGCACGAAGATCTTCTCCCTACCAAAACACGCCCACTACCTCGCCGCGATTTCTAGCTAGCACGATGAACAACACAAGAGACGTGTGGTTTATACTGGTTCGGGCCACCGTTGTGGTGTAATACACTAATCTAGTGTGTGATCTGGTGGATTGCCTCTTGGGCTGATGATAAACAGTACAGAGGAAGAACAGCCTCGCGAGGAGAGGTGTCCTTGTGGTGGTGTATTTGGAGAGGAGTCAATCCGTCTCTCTTGGCTCCGGATCCCCTTGCCTTCTACTATGGTGGCTAGCCCTATTTATAGAGGCCCTGGTCCTCTTCCCCAATATTGAACGGGAAGGGAGCCAACAATGGCCATTTTGAAAAGGGGACAGCTAGTACAAGCTATCCTGACTAAAGGTGGTCTTCGACTGCCAAAGGCGCTGGTGGTGACGCCATCTTGGGCTCCATGGTGACCTCCATCCTGCCGCTCCGCTCGTCTTGTTCTTGTTGCACCGATATGGAAACCTTTGCCTGATGCCTTGGTACTCCGTGCCTGCGCTTGCCCCTTTGCACCAAAGAGGAAACGAGGATACTGCGTAGGCTGGTGCCCGCCTGATCTTGGTCGTCATGGCTTGTGCGCATCACGTGCACCTTGCGAGGTACCCTTGCCTTGATCTCTCCACCTCCTCGTGAGCCTGCCTGGTGAGGCCACCCCTGAGGAGGCCTTGCATCATCCGTCCCGTGAGGCTTGGCCCCTCGCGAGGGTCTTGTGTGTTTGTTGATGAAGACGGGCCGTACTGCGCCACTGGTTGAGCCACGCTGCTGGCCGCAGGCAGGCAAGTATGGAGACCCCCATTCCCAGAACACCGACAGTAGCCCCCAGGCCCAAGGCATGCTCGGACTTGGCTTAGAAGCGAAGCCAAAGGGCAAGTGCAGAGCGCCGCGGGGCCCAACAGCCTGCGGCCTTGGTTGCCACGTGGCAATTGATTGGACGTGGGCGTCTCTGCTTCCCCACGCTCCCCCGATATCTGCCTGGCTAGGCGGCCACGAAGCTTTACACATTTATTTCCTCTTCACTGCCCGCGTGCTTCCCATTCCCCTTTCTTCCTCGAGCCTCTGTTTCCGCTTCCAATCTGACTTGAGCTCTGCCCCCTCCATCGCCATGGTGCCAACTAGCAAGGAGAAAGGGAAGAAGCATATGTCCTCATCTAGTTTGCCTCCGGAAATCGAGCCCGCCGTCGGCCGGTCGTTGCTGCTCAACTTGGAGGCCCTGGGCTAGGTCTGCCCTGCGCTCGCATCTAGCTTCAACGAGTGCAGAAAGATGATGGCTTGGCCTGCGTCCCACACCTCCATTGACAGGACAGTCACCGAGGTTTGATTCTTCGTCGATGCCCTGTGGGCTGGCCTGGTTCCCCTCTTCTCCACTTTCTTCAATGCGGTGCTCTCCCATTATCAGATCCATATGATGCATCTTGATCCTCAATCAATTACCCACCTCACCGTCTTCGCCTTTGTTTGCGAAGCCATGGTGGGCATTGCTCCTTCCGTCTCCCTCCTGCGCCACTTCTTCTCGTTGTGCCTAAACGACCCCTTGCAGTGCTTGGGGTGCGTGAGCTTCAAGGCCGTGGCAGAGACGGCCGCCTCAGGGATCGATTTTGACCTCCCGCCTTCCACGCGTGGATTCTGGACGCGGTGGCTGTATGTGGATGTCGGAGTGCTCAGCCCCCTGCTCTCGCCTCCGACGTTGCCTACTGTCCCCAATCCAGGCTGGGGCCACGAGAGACTCGTGAGCCCCCGGATCTCCTTCATCTGGTACCGACTGAGGAAGTTGAGAGAGCTCGGCGTGACTGCGCCCTGGGTGGTTAAGGAGTTCCTCCAGTGTCGCATTGCTCCTCTTCAGTGCCACTCCCGACCAATGTGGGCCCTGATGGGCGACCTGGACCACATGAGGCTTCAGGAGACGGAACTAGCGCCCGAAACGCTGAACAAGGTGCTTGAGGTCTTGACTGGCGACCCATCGCCGGGCGATATTCAGCATGGGGGTAGCCTCCTGTGTCTCACAGGGCTGAGTCCGCGAGACAGATGCCTCTTTTCGACGAATGGGGGTTGCGCCTGGCTGGCCTTGCAGGGCCTCGCGAGAATCCTGTTGCCGTGGCTCCCTTCCTCGTCGCCAGCACCGATCTTGCCTCAGGAGCGGGTGTAGGGGGGCAAGCATTGCTTGAAGCTGGAGGCTCCGGTGTCGTGGCGCTGACGCTGCACGGGGTTCCCGAAGCGTCCTCCTCTGGAGCTTGTGCAGCCCACCATGAGGAGGTCATGGATGGGGGGCCACAACCCGTGGCTCCCGAGGCGGGAGCCCCCAAGTCCTCGGCAGGCCATCAGGAGGTGGTGCCCACTCGCTCCTCCCAGCTCGGCACCCCCGAGGTTGGCCACTTGGGTGCTTCTCCATCCGCGCCATGCGCTGGTCCGCACGTCGAGCGCCTGGGTCGGTTCCGCATGGACTTCGCCACCCTCCGCAAGAGGAAGGAGTCTTCGAGTGGCAGTGGGCGCCCCTTCCGACCGTTGAAGCATAGGAAGTATTTCGCCATAGATGAGTAAGTACCTCATTCTTGCAATTCCTCAACCGCTGCTCCCTTTCCTGACTGTGGCTTTTCAGGATCCCTCCTGCCAAGCCTCTAGAGTCTCCCAAGAAGCAACTTCCTCCGGCCTCGCCTTCATCGCTGGCTTTGAGTGTCCTGAGCTTGTGTGCTCCCTCTGACGCGGGCTTAGCCAGAGGAGTAAGCCGACCCGCAGGGTGTCTTGAGCATGTGCCCTTATCGCCTTTCCTTCATGACCTTGGCTGGGGCGTGACCAGCCTACCAGGGCTCCTCCTCTGATCGTGGACGGCGAGTGGTTGGCGTCGGTCCTTGGCTATTCTGCTGGGGATGGACTTGCGCCGGTCTGGGCCCCTTGCGGAGCCCGTCCGGAAATCGTGGGGGCGCCAACCCCCAGCCCCCTGTCGAGAGGGAGCAAACCGCTTCTGGGCCCGCCGCCAGCACCGGCGGCGGAGGACGACATCGATGACGTGCTCAGGCGAGCGCGGGAGCGTAGCGTCATTTGCTGAGAGTTCCTCCGGAAGGCGATAGACGCGATGGGCCAGCTTGGTGGAGAGCTTGCAAATGTGGACGTGTGTCTGGAAGCTAAGGGTCTGCGGCTGATTGACGAGCGACGCAAGCTGAAGGTTATAGTCAACCTCGCGCGCTAACAGCGCGAGCTTGACAACACAAAGGCCAAGGCATCCCTTGCGGCCTCGTGCAAGGCCTACTCCCGGGCTCTAGAGGAGGCTCGGGAAGCAGATCATTGTCGCGAGATCGCGGAGAAGCGGGCATGGGAGCTTCAAGCCTGGAGCGCTTTCCTGGAGCACCAAGTGGAGCTGCGCTAGGCCGCCCTTGCGTCGCTGAAGGGGACGCCTGTCGAAGAGGATGAGCTCCGGAGGCGTGAGGAAGCACTAACGCTGGAGGCCACCGACCGCAATCTTGACCTTGAGCGGTTGGAGATGAGGGAGCGCCAGGTAACCCAGGCGGAGGATGATGTTGGCGCGTGTCACGCCCAATATGCGATACTATCCTAAAGAGACACGAAGGTCCCACCAAGGATAGAACCGCATATTGATACGCTTTTGCGAGGTGGATATCATTACATCAACATTACATAATAGATGGGGATACATACAAAAGGCATACAATGCCACACGAATACAACATCATCTTACATAAGAGCACCATCCGACTACGGATGAAACACAAACAGAAACTCAAACGACATCCACCCTGCTAGCCCAGGCTGCCGACCTGGAACCTATCCCCTGGTCAAAGAAGAAGCAGAAGAAGAACTCCAAAACAAGCAAACATCGCTCTCGCGTCATGATCATCGCATAACCTGCACCTGCAACTGTTGTTGTAGTAATCTGTGAGCCATGAGGACTCAGCAATCCCATTACCATGGGTATCAAGACTAGCAAAGCTTAATGGGAAAGGAAGGGGTAAAGTGGTGAGGTTGCAGCAGCGACTAAGCATGATATGGTGGCTAACATACGCAAATGAGAGCGAGAGGAGAAGCAAACGGAATGGTTGTGAAGCTAGCAATGATCAAGAGGTGATCCTGAACTCCTACTTACGTCAAACATAACCCAAAAACCGTGTTCACTTCCCGGACTCCGCCGAAAAGAGACCATCACGGCTAAACACGCGGTTGATGCGCTTTAATTCATATCTGGTGTCAAGTTATCTACAATCGGACGTTAACAAATTCCCATCTACCACATAACCGCGGGCACGACTCTCGAAAGTTTATACCCTATAGGGGTGTCCCAAATTAGCCCATCACAAGCTCTCATGGTCAATGAAGGATATTCCTTCTCCCAGGAAGACCCGATTAGTCTCGGAATCCTGGTTTACAAGACATTTCGACAATGGTAAAACAAGACCAGCAAAGCCGCCCGACACGCCGACAATCCCGATAGGAGCTGCACATATCTCGTTCTCAGGGCAACACCGGATGAGACAGGCTACGAGTAAAACCAGACCTCGAGTTTCCTCGAGGGGGCTCCGCAGGCGGCTCGGTTCGGACCAGCACTTAGAGAAGCACTGGCCCGGGGGGGGGGGCTAAAATAAACATGACCCTCGGGTTGGCCGACCCAAGGGAAAGGTAATAGGTTGTTAGGAAAAATGTAAAACCAAGGTTGGGCCTTGCTAGAGTAGTTTTATTCAAAGCGAACTGTCAAGGGGGTCCCATAAATCAGCCAACCGCGTAAGGAACGCAAAATCAAGGAACGTAACACCGGTATGACGGAAACTAGGGCGGCAAGAGTGGAACAAAACACCAGGCATAAGGCCGAGTCTTCCACCCTTTACCAAGTATATAGATGCATTAATTAAATAAGAGATATTGTGATATCCAAACATAATCCTGTCCACCATGGAGCAATCTTCAACTTCACCTCCAACTAACAATGCTATAAGAGGGGTTGAGCAAAGCGGTAACATAGCCAAACAACGGTTTGCTAGGAAGGGTGAAAAATGTTAGAGGCTGACATGGCAAATTGGGAGGCTTGAAGAACAAGTGATAGGTAGCGCAGCAAAGCGATAGAATGAAGCAACTAGCATAGCAATGATAGTAGTGAGATCCAAGGTGATGGTCATCTTGCCTGAAATCCCGCTAGGAAGAAGAACAAGTCCATGAAGAAGACGAACTGGTGAAGCTGAACCAAGTGTAGAGGAACGAATCCTCACGATCGCAACAAAACAGGAACTATCGAGAAGAAGCACACAACATCGTAAACACACCACACATGAACAAGGCATGATGCTCAACCAAGTATGATACATGACAAAGCTAGATGAGGCTACTCATGGCAAGAGATGATGCAAACAAGAACAACATATCAAGGCAAGTTTAAATGAGGCCGGAAACAACATATAACAAATCCGGTAAGTCCTCATATGCAAATTTAGAAATTGGTCCAGAACTGAATAAACCTTATGTTCAAGTTGTTAAACAGCAAGTTAAGATGCACCAAGATGATCTACACGAGATTCTAGTCAAGTTACATATAAAGTTCATGTAATTCGGAGCTACGGCCTAGAAGATATGAGCAAAACAAGTTAAACATGGCATTGATGCAAAATGCATACAAACATCAAGAAAACACTCTCACAACATGGATGCAACATGATGATATGAAACTTCATGCAAAATCAAGGAAGTTTCATATAGAGCACACTCAAAACGGAGCAACGGTTCAACACATACACTATACAAGTTTAAAGGACAAGCTGTCCAAAACACCAACTAGGCATCTAGCAAGCATCAAAATAATATGCTACAACACCTCAACATAAGAACAAAAGGCATGTTCATTAAGTACAGGTAAAGCATGACAAAACATGTACACTGAGCTATCTCCATAAAACACAATAACATGCTCGAAAGGACATGACAAGGTTGCAAATAATAACAGTTTACAGACTTAGCAGAAATAACATCAGGTTGCAATGTTTAGACCTATCAAACAACATGCTACAGGAACTTAACATGGCAAACAAAGGCATTGCATGCTAAAAATAAAGACAAAGAACAAAAATCCCTTACTGAACTTATTCCAAAGATGAACAGAAAAGATGGTAGCATCCATGCAAACATGGCAAATGATAAGACAGATTTAGACATGGCAGGAACAACGATAAGTAGGCATATTGGTGAGATTGTACAACTCACTACAGAGCAACACAAGGCATGACAAGGTAAACAACAGTAATATTACATGATTATAAAACTAAGCATGGCAAGAGAAAGTTAATAGGGTGCATGGATTACTAGCAAAGCTCATGGCAAAACGGAACTTAATGTTAACAGGTTGATAACAACATTATTTAGCAATTTGAGAGCAAGATTACCACAAGCTACAGCAGGCTATAAATTCAACCAGGGGAATGTGTGGATAGAGCATGACAGGTATAACACAACATGCTTAGTGAACATCTCCAGATTATGCATAGAATGACTTATAGTAGCAGATTAACATAGCACCATGATATAGCAGATGCAGACTAGCAAAACAGTAACAGCAAGTACCCTACTTCACGAGATTGAAGCACTCACTACAAGACTCACAAAAAGTGCATGGATTGCACCAATGTAAATATGGAATGATGTAGCTCAAAACTCATGTAGACATCAAGCTCATAGGATGCACACACAAAATGCAATGAAAAAGACAAAACAGCAAGTTATGTTAACAGACAGCAGTTTACATCATATAGCACTTTTGCAACGATAATTAGAGCATCAAGATGGACTCAAACAAGCATGGCACAATGGAACAAAATGAAGATCACATCATGATGAACATTTCAATATATTACACGCACCAAACGGATCAATATGCTAGGAGATATGGCAGGTCCAACATAGCATCAGAATGTAGGACCTCAGGGACTTGGAAATATTTTCACCTCGCGGCAAAAGTCCACGGCGGCGCGGGAAATGAGGATGGCTGGAGAAGGGGCTGGGGACGGGCGCGCACGGCGGATCCGGGCCGGATATCACCGGATCCGGCCGGATCCCAGCGAGTGGCGGCGCAGGGAGGCGCGAAGAGGCGGCGGAGGCGATGGGCGCGGGCGACGGTGCACGACGGCGATGGCGCGGTGGACAGCGGCGTCGGGCGGCGGTGGCGCAGGCGCGGGGCGACGCGGTGGACGACGGGGAGGCAACGCGGGGCGCGGAGCGGAGGCGGTCGGTGCCGGAGTAGAGGTGTGCCAGTGACCTCGGGCGCGGGCGGCGGAGTGCTCCCGCGTGCTCGGCGCGGGCGTCCCGCGGGCGGGTGGCGGCGGCGGATCGGGCCGGACGGGCCCCGCCTGGGCCCGGCGGGCTGCGCAGACGTTGCGGGGGATGAGACGGCTGCGGGGACACGTGGCGGTGGGGGATAGGTCCGGGCGGCTGCGACGCTGAGGTGGTGGCCTGCGATTGGCCGGAGTGAGGTGGCTGGAGGCGGTGGACACGTCCGGCAGCGGGACGGACATGTCCGGCTGCGGGAGGAGGAAAATGGCTAGGGTTTGGACTGCGAATTTCGGAGGGGGAGGTGTTTATATAGGTAGAAAGAGCTAGGAGGCTCCAAATGGAGCGCGGTTTTCGGCCACGCGATCGTGATCGAACAACCGAGAGCATGGAGGGGGTTTGGATGGGTTATTGAGCCACTTTGCAGGGGTGTTGAGGCTGCAACAAAAGAGGCTTTTACGGTACCCCGGTTAACCGTTGGAGTATCAAACAGACTCCAAATGGCACAAAACTTGACAGGCGGTCTACCGGTGGTGTACCAAGGCCGCTTGGCAAATCACGGTCCATTCCGAGAATGTTTAACACCCGCTCACGACAAGAGACAAAAGGGGGACACCGGAGGACATAGGAGTGCCGAATTGCAAAACGGTTAACGGGGAAAATGCTTGGATGCATGAGACGAACATGTATGCAAAATGAGATGCACATGATGATATGATAAAATGCAAGACGCAAGAAAATGACATGGCACAAACGACGAATAACTGGAGGACATCTGGCGCATCGAATCCGGGGCGTTACAGCGTGCTAGAGGCTCGAATCCTAGAAGAGGTCAACCACCGCGTGACAGTAGTTCGCGCAGATCTTGTGCGCGAGTTTGACCAGAGGCTGGAGCTGATTGAAGCCGAGGCTGCGGGCAGGACTGCCGCTCTCAGGTCCAAGCTGACTGAAGCGGTGCAGCGCGCGGAGGCCGCCACAGCCGCCCTGGTGTCGGCGCAGCCTGAGTTGGCCTCCACCCATGCTGAGTTGCTTCTTCTTCAACAGCGGGTCGACGACGTAGAGTCCGTCGCGCGGCAGAACAGAGAAGAAATTCTTCAATGGCAGATGCTAGAGCACATGCATGGTCCCATGCTCCAGCAACTCAGGAACAGAGCGAACACGACCCTGGGCAATATCTGCGACGCGGACGCCCCGCATCCTCACGTGACCAACTATGCCAGTCATCTCCAATTCGTCACCGATGTGGTGACGCACCTGGATAAACCGCTCTAAGAGAGCTCGCCAGCTTGTCGAGGAGAGGAGCTGCAGCCTGCTCGGGCGTGCATTCTCCCGCGTCTTCAGCCATCTTCAGAACGCAGATCCCCACTTCGACTTCGACGCCGTCATCGCCCCGGTGCCCGAGGCCATCCGGGGTGACCTGGCACGGTGGGTGGAGGACAACATGGATGTGCTTGTTAGGGCCTTTGCTTCTGACAACGACGGGGTGATAGTTGCCGCAGATGAAGGCGATGTGGTCAATGGCGGTGAAGACGGCACCAATGATGGGGATGGTGATGCCAGTGACAGCGACAGCGGCGCCAGTGATGCCTCTGGAGGCGACCAAGAGGGTGCGTTGAGCGATATGTCTGACTGATCCTGTGTTCCCCTACTGTTTATCCTGCACAAAAATAAGCTCGGGCGCGGCCCTGAAGGTTGTAAGAACATTTTGGGAGGGGAAGCCCCTCATGTAAAAAGATTGTTGTCCACATGCTTTTAGGAGCGACGCTGAATGTGCGCCTGCATGATATTACGGGCCCTGCGATGAGTTAGTTGATGTGGTTTACCTTTAGCCCGGACAAGCCTTGAATAGGCTTGCGAGGCCATGAACCTCCGAGGGTCCTCTAAGGGACCTGCTGACCATGCGGTGAGGGCCTCACGAGGGCGAGTGCCGGCCGCGAGACGACATGTGCGCGTGTGCTTAGCCCAGCCCCGCCCGCGAGAGGCTCGCGAGGGGGAGGTAGTTAGTGCAAGATCCAAACTAGGGCAGAAACCAGAACACAAGAAATCACATAAACAAGACAAGACACCCCCTCCGTATACGCAAATGCAAATTCAATTTCAACTTAAATCCAAAGCAAAGAAGCTCGACCACAGAAAGGGAGGCAAAAGGCAAAAGGCCGCGTCCGGCACCTAGTCTAGTCTTCGACGTCTTCTCACCAGCATGGAGCTAAGTGCTGCCACTAGGCGTGGGAGGGATCCCCCGAGGCCCGAGGGCGGCTATCCGGAGACTCCGGGGCATGTACAGCCCCAAGTCATTATTACGTGAGAGTGTCACGTGCGGCGAGCTTCACGGGCACTAGGCCTTCTTCACAGGCACCGGGCCTTGCTTCATATTTCCAGACGAGGGCCCCGCCTTGCGCCACCCTCGACCACTGTTGGCGGCGGCCGGAGACCAAGGACAACACCAATGGGGCAAAGGAGACGCCAGCGGTTCCCCCGGCAACCACGGGTCCTCTACAGGGGGCAGGCTTTGCAGCACCTCCCCGACAGAGGGCCTACCTCCGAGAAATGCCTTGCTCCATGCGCCGTGGGGAGGGGCCTGGCTCCCGGCCCCTCCCCTGCAGCCTCCAGTGCACCCCTCCTGGCGGAAGGTAGTCTGCTGAGCTGGGGAAGCCTTCCGCTGTAGTAACCTGAACTTCCTGCGACCCATGGTTAGCATAAGCTTGCTCCTGAGGAATTAGCGGTACCCGATACTGCCACTACTAGCGAGGTTGGTGAGGCTTCCTTGGGGCTCCTGAAAAGGCTTGGCTTCCGGCGTCTCTTCCTCCCAGCCTAACCCGAGAAATGAGCCAGGGTCGTCTTCTAGCGCGTACTACCGATCCACCATGTGGGGCACGTACGCCTCCGAGGTCGCCGCCCCGAAGACTTCGCCATAGTGCCCTACGCTCCATGTGTCCTAGCCTAGCGCACCGTCTTGGGGATGGTAGGGCGGGTGCCCGCCCGGGCCGTAGGCGGTGATGTGCATGCCCTTTCTCACCAGGGGTCACTACTAGGAAAAGGGCTAAAGATGGGATCGACACTAATGGTGCACCAGGGAAGTAGTGCGCCACTACTATATACTAATGGCGCACCAGTTGGTGATGCGCCATTAGTGTGGAAGACACTAATGGCGCACCAGAAAAAAGGTGCGCCACTAGTGATAATTTTTTTTTCATTTTTCCATACATATTAATGGCGCATCAGACCGAAGTGCGCCATTACTAGTTGTAAATAGTAATGGCGCACCAGCCACAGAGTGTGCCAGTACTGTATTCTTTTTTTTATTCTTTTTTTGCAAAACTACTAATGGCGCACCGTGTCACAGTGCGCCATTACTAGTTTAAACTAGTAATGGCGCACTAGTTCACGGTGCTCCATTAGTATATATATACTTTTTTTTACTTTTTCGCAAAACTACTAATGGCGCAACCTGATGACATATGAGGCGTACGATATCAACGGCTACACATTCTACACCAAGAACAAGGACATGAAGAGCGATGGTTACTCCGGGGTAACGATGGAATCCTACACCGGTAACAACAAGGACAGATACTACGGAAGGATCGAGGAGATCTGGGAGCTGAGCTACGCTGGAGAGAAGGTCCCGATGTTCCGTGTCAGATGGGCCAAGAGCGTCCTAAAAGAAGACCGGTATTTCACCACAATGGTTATACCCGAAGCCAAATCCAAGACCGCGGGCGCAAATGTCACTGCGAAAAATGAGCCATGGGTACTGGCTTCCCAAGTGGACCAATGCTTCTTCATTACCGACCCGTCAAAGCCCAATCGTGTTGTCGTGAGGAGAGGCAAAAGGAAGATCATCGGAATGGATGGGGTAGCCAATGAGCAAGACTTCGACAAGTACAGGGACCCGAAGATCGAACATGACGACGACGATGAAGTAGCAGCATACACCACAAGAAGAAGCAGGACCACCCTACCTAAAGGACGTCCGTTCCACAGAAGAACTCCATTTGTGAAAAAGAAGGGCAAGAAGATTGTGAATAGATAGCTAGCTAAGATCAATTATATTTAAATCGTAGTCTTCATTTCTCGATTGCATTTCATGGGCACTTTTTGAACTCATGAATGTTTTTAAATTTCATGGACACTCGATTTCGATCCCCCTCCATCTCGGTCGCTATCCCACCTTGCCAGATCCGGTCCCCCACTCCACCGTCACCGACGAGCCACCGCACCCTCCCCCACTCCACCGGCCGTCGCCGCCGACCCCTGGCCCACACCCTCCCCCACTCCACCGCCGCCGACGATCAACCGCACCCTCCCCCGCTCCATCGGCCGCCGCCGCCGACCCCCGGCCCGCACCCTCCCCCACTCCACCGCCGCCGACGATCAACCGCACCCTCCCCCGCTCCATCGGCTGCCGCCGCCGACCCCCGGCCCGCACCCTCCCCCACTCCACCGTCGCCGATGACCCACCGCACCCTCCACTCCACCTTTTTCATATTCATAAATATTTTCAAATAACACATTTGAACATATTTAAAAAAAAATTATTACTGTTTTTATAAAAAAATATTACTGTTATGATTTAAACAAGTTTGAACATATTTAAACACAAATAAATATCAAACAACATTTTAAATGCATAAAAATAAAAATTGGGGAGCCTTGGAATCGAACCCAGGACCTCCTAGTGTGTGTGCTGCGTGCTGACCAGTCTGGCTAGTGGGCGGGTTCTGATGTAGATTGGGTTAGGTGGAATATAACCTGAGGGCTCGAACTATAATAAAAAAAACATTCTAATGGCGCACCGCTGCGGGGTGCGCCATTAGTAAGCTTCCCCCCCCACTCCACCTATTCCCCTCCCTCCCTTCCTCCCTACTCGACCTAATTTTCCCCCTCCGCCCCAACCGTACACCGCCGCCGCGCCTGCACGCCCCCTCCGTCCCCTGCCGCCGCCGCCCCGACCCCCGCCGGACTCCACCCCCGCCGCCCTCGCGCCCCTGTGCCCCCCACCACTGTAGCTCCCCCGCGCCGCCGCCCCCGCAACCCCACGCCCCCCACCACTGCAGCTCCCCCCCCCCCGCCGCCGCCCCCACGCCCCCGCGCCCCGAGCCGGAGGAGGACCAGGAGGAGGACGAGGAGTAGGAGGAGACGACGACCACCTCAACCTCAGCTCAGCTCTGCTGCGGCGTGGTCTTGTGCCGGCCCCAAGCCCTAGGGATCCGGCACGACCGCGGCTTCCTCCGGGTCGAAGGCGGCCGACCGGCATCGTGCATGCCGTCGACTGCAGGTGAGCCCCTCCCCTCCACTTCCTTCTTCTTCTTCTTCCTCTTGCCCTCAACCTCTGCTCTGAGTCTCGACCATTGTGCAGGGCTCGTCCATCTCCGGCGAGCCCACCACACCGCGTGAGCTCAACGACAGCTGTGCAGGGCACCACCACGCAGGTGACAGTTAGGTACAGTTATAGAAAAATTGTTGTAAATTGTCGCAAATAGATACTTAAAGCACCAAATAGGGTTTGGGAGTGGAGACAATGGCTTGTAAATTGTTGTTGATTCTCAAGAAAAAAAAGGTGGTAAATTGTTCAGGGCCAGAAAAGTAGCACCCAATAATCACTCTGTGTCGTCGAACGTTTACCATTGCATTGCTACACACTGTTTAGAGCCCCTCCAGTTTTGTCTTGCTATTCCTAGATGATGGTTGTTGGTGTTGCAAATCGGTCGGATGTCAGTTCATAAGTCCTAACCTAGTGGCTTAGCTGGTCAGTTTAAGTTGTCCAGGGTTTCAGCAATTTCAATTCTGGTGCAGCAATGCAGTTTCGATTGTCGGCTCTTTTCTTTTCAAAAGAAAAGAAGAAGAAAAGCCTATAAATAGGTGATGATTACTCAGAGCTATTCCAGAGGCAGAAAAATGTACCAATCCGTGGGTACCGGCAAAATAGGCTATTGACATACGAAGGTAAAATATAGGATAGTAAATTTTTCTGTTAGGTACAGTTAGGTACAGTTACAGAAAAATTCAGTTAGATACAGTTACAGAAAAATTCAGTTAGGTACAGTTACAGAAAAATTCAGTTAGGTACAGTTACAGAAAAATTCAGTTAGGTACAGTTATAGAAAAATTCAGTTAGGCTTTTTTAGAGGCAATACTAGTGGATTTTAGGTATCTATTTGCTTGTCCTTCAAATAGGGGCAAGACTGTTACAGAAAAATTACTAAATACAGTTAGCTACTGTCAAAAAATTCAGTTAGGTACAGTTAGCATCATGTAAGAAAATGGCCATAATGTGCCCTGATAATGATGTATTTTGTCATAAAAATATCATATTTGTGACAGTTAGCATCGGTTAGGTATAGTTAGCATCAGTTAGGTACAGTTAGGTACAGTTAGCATCAGTTTGTTGTCATAAAAAAATCAGTTAGGTACAGTTAGCATCAGTTAGGTACATTGAGGTACAATTAGCTAATGTTAGGCTTGTTAGATTAATCTTCAGTTTACTTGACTTTTGAGCCTGCTAGTAGTTTACTTCCATGAGTTGTTTTATTGACATGGCACATTTGCAATGGAGTTTTATATATCTTTAGCCACAGTTTACTTGACTTTCAGGTTTGCCCGGCTCTTTAATTTACTTTAATTTATCTCATGTTGATCTCATTAGTTAGGTACAGTTTGCCGGAACGGAAGTTAACCTAGGCCTAGTAAAGTATAGGCTTGGGCTTGTTGTTGAATGCTACCGTTGTCCTAGCCATGTATTTTCATAATTGAGCTAAAGATTTGGGGGGGGGGGTAGTATTTCTGATTTTAGAGCACCTTTGCTGGATGTATTTTGTGATAAAAAAGGCTCTTCCTTTGCGCTAGCTTTCCTCTCGTTTGTTGTTACGCAAGATTATGACGATGGAAGAGACATTACTGAAGTGTTAAAGTATGCATGTTTTGCTTAGTTGAAGAATCTGAGATATTCTGGTACGATTTTGTGGCTTAAATTTGCTTGTTCTTTGTTGTTGCCCATGATTTGCAACATATGCAGCTAGATTGTTCCTGCTCTTGTGTATCTGGTTTTATATTTATAACCTGCCATTACTGGATATTCCAATTGTGGTGTCCCTATGATATAGGTTTGGCCGTTTAATTGATACGCACCAAATTTTGCTAAGTGGTCATTTCCTGATCAATCATGCCTAGTAGACTTTTTAATTAATTAGGAGCAGTGAACCCTTGTTTTGGAAACTTGAAACTGACTGGCTGTTTAGCAATGTTCAGTAGGACCGAATTGTAGTAGCGCATTTACAGGGTAAGCTTGATGCATTCTTTCCAGTATGTGTTCTTCTCTACTTGATGGTGTGATGAAATGGTGCTTGATCTGAAGTTAGAAAGCAAGAGCGTGACAAAGTTATGTCAGGGCGTAGTTTGTGATGATGCTACTTGTGATCTTGTGATGATGCTACTTGTGATCTTGTGATTATGCTACTTGTGATCTTCTGAAATGACCCATTGGCGACTTCATTACGCGGGGATAATGATTTTGCAGGTACCCCGAGAGGCCCTTGAGTTTGCCGGAATGTCGATTAACTTCCGTTCCGGCAAATTCGGGTACTCCATATGTCCTATTTTCAGCAAAGGTCATGCTGAAATTTTCCGTGAATTTTAGCATGACTTTGCTAAAAATAGGACATATGGGGTACTTGCGACTAATGCCTATTATCATGCATGTTTTATGATCTGTTGTGAGGGTACCAATTGGTCTCTTCTGCTGCTTATCAGAGATGGCGGGAAGCAGCCACCACCGCTCTGCGACACCGCAGTACGAGTTGGATGCTTCCGAGTTCTTCAGTATCATACTTGGGACTTCACTATCATCCATGATGCCGGTATATAAAACGAGAGATCTCCCCTTCACCCATCTCATTATGATATCTGTTGTTTGCTACATCACTCATTGTCCCAAACTGCAGAGGCTGCCTGACAGTTTTATGAACATGCTGGGTGAAGAACCGCCAAATAATGTGAAGCTGCGACAGGCCGGCAGCGGGTTTCGCAGGCAGTGGGATGTGGAGTTGGTGACCAAGGAGGGCCACATGTACTTGTCTCGTGGGTGGGAGAAGTTCTACCATGCCTACGACCTGCGGCTGGGGTACTTCCTTCTCTTTAGGTACGACGACGACGCCACCATGCTCATCATGAAGGTGTTCAACGCGACTATGTGTCGCATGCGCTACATTGACGATGATGATGCCGGTACGTTCTACCTCGTCTTATTCCTCTACATTTGGCTTTGTGTCACATTGATTGTTAACGGTCATTTTTGCAATTGGACAGGTAATGGGAGCAGCAGCAGCAACACTGGCTACAGCCAAAGCAGCAGCGACTATGGCTGTAGCAAAAGCAACACCGATCCTGGCTTTAGCGAAAGCAGCAGCAATTCTGGCAGCAGCATAGACAACAAGAAGGATGATCCGGACTGGAGTGTGGGAGAAGAGGAGCAGAGTGGGGATGAGGAGCTGCAGGATGACGATGGGCATCAGGCTGAGGATGACCTAGCACCGTGGTGGTTGACCAAGGGCAAGAGATGGTGGTGGCTGACCATGGGCAAGAGATGGTGGTGGCTGACTATGGGCAAGAGATGGAGGTGGCTGAGGATGACCTAGCGATGGTCGTGCATGTCCTGCCTGAAGGTGGCCTCGCGATGGTGGTGGTGCCTGACAATGACCATGCACCGGTGGTGGCGCCGGCGATCCCACAGCTGGGCGACATGACCACGCCAATTGTGGTAGAAGACTACATCCCACTGCCTCCACCGCCTCGCCGCTCTTGGCGCATCAGACTGAGGAAGGAGAAGGAGAAGAACAATGCATGAGAACTGAACTTTGTCAGGTATGTCAGATCTCCAAAATGATATATATATATATATATATATATATATATACTTAGTTACCTATGTTATCTCTAATATGCTTAGTTTCCTATAGGTTAGCTTCATTTTACCTAAGTTGGCTCTAATATGCTAACTTAGAGCTTATATGCTTAGTTTCCTATAGGTTAGCTCCAAAATAACTTATGTTAACACAAAATGATCAAGTTTACATAATAAGCTTATAGTCTTTTTCTTATTCTTCTTCTTTTCCAAAATGACATAGCTTAGCTTCATTTTACCTAAGTTGGCTCTAATATACTAACTTAGAGCTTATATGCTTAGTTTCCTATAGGTTAGCTCCAAAATAACTTATGTTAGCACAAAATGATCAAGTTTACATAATAAGCTTATATTCTTTTTCTTATTCTTCTTCTTTTCCAAAATGACATAGCTTAGCTTCATTTTACCTAATTGGATCTAATATACTAACTTAGAGCTTATATGCTTAGTTTCCTATATGTTAGCTCCAAACTAACTTATGTTAGCACAAAACGATCAAGTTTACATAATAAGCTTATAGTCTTATTCTTATTCTTCTTCTTTTCCAAAATTCTTCTTATTCTTCTTCTAGTGTTCTTCTTCTTCTAGTATTCTTCTAGTCTTCTTCTTCTTCTACTTCTAACTTCTTGTTTATCATTTTGCAGATTTGATTTAATTCACGGAAGCTTGCATGGATGGAGTGCTTCTTTTCCATTTGTGTTTCTATTTTGTATCAATGTGAAACTTTTGTGAATTGATGGATAACGATGTTTGATGAACAATGTGAAACTTTTGTAATATGTAACGATGAAACTATGTGTTGGCTATGTATGTATATATGATGGAACTTGTGTGTTGGCTATGATTGTTATATGTATGCTTGTTGTATATATATGTGTTGGATATCTCATATGTGAAGTAGTGACCTGAGATTAAAAAAATAAAAAAGTGTTACTAATGGCGCACTACCATGTGGTGCGCCATTAGTATAGCAGACACTAGTGGCGCACTGTGGGCAAAACTAATGGTGCACTGCGTGGTGCGCCATTAGTAAAAAAATACTAGTGGCATGATACTAATGGCGCACCTGTAGTGCGCCATTAGTAGGCAAAACAGGTGCGCCATTAGTAGGCCTTTTCCTAGTAGTGGGTGGTGCTGGTGTAGCCTGACGCCCGACGCAGATGGTTGAGCTGGTGTCGATGAAGCCTTGGGGCGCGCCCGAGGGCGCACAAGCACGGATGGGCCCGCCGCGTGATCCGACCGGGGCCTGGGGTGGAAGCTGGACACAGAAGGAAGGCACCCCCAAAGCTGCGACATCTAGGAGTTTGGCAACGCGCTCCAGCAGCACGTCTCGGCCGCTCTCGTGCAGCCTGCACCGCAGCAGCTCCCGAGCCACACTGAGCGCGACCCTCATGTTTGCTTGTTCCCGCCGGGTGTGTGGCGTCGTGGCTACTACATGGTTTGAGGCCCTTGCGGCTGATCGCACCTGCGGCAGAGTGAGGGCAGGCAGTGCTTGACCGCGTCCCCCGCGCCCCGCAGCGTTCTACAGAGCGCGGGCTGCCTGAGGTGCAGGGTTGAGATCACCTTGGGCAGGCGGCGCGGCATGGGCTGGCCATGCCACCCAGCGGTCGGCGTTGGTCGTCGGGTCGCCGGACATGGATGCAACGAAGTAGTGGAACGCAGATCAGCGGAAAGAAGATTTTGGCGCACCCCTACCTGGCGCGATAAATGTCAAATATTGGGTTCTGCCAAAACCCTTAAGGTTCGAACTCTGGGGTGCGCATGAAGATCTTCTCCCTACCGAAACACGCCCACAACCTCGCCGCGGGTTCTAGCTAGCATGATGAACAACACAAGAGACACGAGGTTTATACTGGTTCGGGCCACCGTTGTGGTGTAATACCCTAATCCAGTGGGTGGTGTGGTGGATTGCGTCTTGGGCTGATGATGAAAAAGTACAGAGGAAGAACAACCTCGCAAGGAGAGGTGTTCTTGTGGTGGTGTATTTGGAGAGGAGTCAATCCGTCTCTCTTGGCTCTGGATCCCCTTGTCTTCTACTATGGTGGCTAGCCCTATTTATAGAGGCCCTGGTCCTCCTCCCAAATATTGAGTGGGAAGGGAGCCAACAACTGCCATTTTGAAAGGGGACAACTAGTACAGGCTATCCTAACTAAAGGTGGTCTTCGACTGCCAAAGGCGCCGGTGGTGATGCCGTCTTGGGCTCCATGGTGACCTCCGTCCTGCCGCTCTCCTGGTCTTGGTCTCGTTGCACCGATATGGAAACCTTTGCCTGATTCCTCGGTACTCCGCGCCTGTGCTTGCCCCCTTTGCACCAAAGAGGAAACGAGGACACTGCGCAGGCTAGCGCCCACCTGGCGCCCACCTGGAATTGGTCGTCATGGCTTGCGTCACGTGCACCTCGTGAGGTACCCCTCGCCTTGATCTCTCCGCCTCCTCGCGAGCCTGCCTGGTGAGGACACCCCTAAGGAGGCCTTGCGTCGTCCGCCCCACGAGGGTTGGCCCCTCGCGAGGGTCTTGTGTGTTTGTTGATGAAGACGGGCCGTACTGGGCCACTGGTTGAGCCACACTACAGGCCGTAGGCAGGCAAGTCTGGGCACCCCCGTTCCCAGAACACCGACAATCACTGCCGCCTGCTAGTCGCGGAGGAGGACGGCAACGTCTTCCTCTTGGCCGTGGGCACCGGCAAGGCCCGCGCAGGATGCCGCCCTGTCTCTGCAGTGTGCGTCCGAGGCGATGCCGCTGACACTGACAGGAGGCCGGTGTATGGGTGCGTGATCACTGTTACTGCCGCTCCAAAGTACGAGGGGGCCAACGCCACCTCCATCACGCTGACTGGGACTGTGCCGAGCTGCTACATTCCCGGCAATGTGGACATGGAAGACACCTGGTATGATTTTCACCCAAGATGATGCACAGGGACTCCAAGCAGGTTCACCTAGTCATATGCATTACCAAGTCAGCTGTTCATCATTAGTCTTCGCTCAATGTAATCCACTGTCTAAGCATGTGGAGACTTCTTATTTATATAGTATAGAACCTTCCATGCAAGATCTTGCTCTATTAGAGTACCGCGCTTGAATAAAAGTGTATCCATTTATGGTTTAGTCTAGAATCTTCCATGTATGCTTTTGCTCCATTAGAGTTCTCGCTTGGCATTTATGAGATTAATTGAGAATTTTTACTAAAGTAATGGTGAAAGACTTCTGATGAACCATTTCTTGCATCTCCTCTGCCCCCTTCCAAGTCAACTTATGAAAATGAAATATTCCCAAAACACTTAGGCGCGGTGCATTAACTCCCACCTTGTTTCTTGTTTCTTGACATATCAACCAATAAGAGATGGGCGGCGTGCATGTTTTCAATTACTCGAGACTACCAAACACGACATGTCGTGGTTAGTTCGTTGCATGCAATGCTATTAACTAGCAAATAAACATTAAGTTCTCTCGTTTTCCCCTCCTTGGTCACGGTGCACAACTTAAGATGACTTATTCACCTAGATGGAGGGAGTACATTCATGGTGGTCTAGAAAAAATAAACAAAATCGATACTAAAAAACTAATTCTTAAAGATCATCTCTTGCAAAGCAAAATAAGTGTTATTTCTTCACAAGTTTTGGATGTAGGTTGAACAGTTGAACACTTTTGTTTGCAAAAGATACCTTTTTATCTATTTCACTCGGATGCTTGTGAGCTCTAGAGAAGAAATAATATTTGAAGAAACCTATCGATACTCGTTACACATGAGATGACCCCCACATACATTGTCAAAATAAACAACTCCCCGCTCAATGCATTTCACTGTTCCGTGCAACGCGCGGGCACCTAACTATATATATTACGACCATAAATTTAATTAACACTATATATAGTACGATAAATGCTCGTGCATGTCACGAAAAATTATGTCATTGAAAATTATGTTCAAATACGAATCCAGCGATATAGTTTTTGTTGATAGCACTAACATTTTGTCAGTTAAATCTTCAGTCACATTACATGGGGGACTAATAAACCACGACCGAGGTAGTACTAGTGTACATGGCGGCACTGCACGGGAGTCTCACCCCGTTCATGGCACGGTAGTAAAGCCATCATATCACAAAACCCCACCACTCCAGTAATAAGTCGCCTGTTAAAATAAACGGACAAGCAACCATCACATCCCTTAGTCTTTTTTTGCATTTCATCTCTCTGCATTCCGGTTCATCTCGCACACTCGATCCATAGCTACTACTCCTAGTATCCCTAGCTACTAGTCCTAGGGCCAGTTCTTTTGGCGGCTTAAAAAATAAGCTGTCTCTTCCCTAGCTTTTCCCACGAGACTAGTCACAATGGAGAGTAACATAATGTGCCTCACTCATTCATTTGGGCTTCTAAACTCCTAGCTTTGTCCTGGTTTATTAGTCACCATTGTAATTTGTGCTAAATTTTGACCAAAGATTTAACTGATATAAAAACCACTGTTCAAAAAATCTTCCGATTCAGCGATTTATCATCTGATTTATCACTACTCTTTGGATGACCGATAGGATTATGCCTTATCTTCATCATTTATTGTTTGGCCGATTTATCGCTATTACAAGCATGGTCAAAATTTGACACAAAATACAATGGGGACCAATAAACCAGGACGGAGGTAGTAGTTATGGGATTACTAATCTAGAAGCCTAAAAGAACTGGGCCCTGGTACTCCTAGTAGTACTACTCTACTCAACTTGGAATTCCAATTACACTTCACAACTTGTTAGGCAAAAAACTCGATACAGGGTGTGCGAAGCGGTTTGGGAAATGCATGCCTTCCCGATCAGTGAGATACTCCGTATAAAGTACGATAGAGAAATAACCACAGAGAAGGAAGCTAAAAGTAAACAATCAAACGAGCATTTTTGCATTTCTTTTGCATTGAATCGTTTCACAAGCTTGACTAGTGTTGTTTTTCTACTTTTACAAAAACCGTATCGTAATGTTAAAACGTGCATTTACACATACATAAGTAATAGTAGTAGCACAGTCTGCAAGCATATATAGAGTGAGATGTGTAGTGCGATATATAGTTAAGTTTGTGCTATATGTATGTACTTATAAAATGCGTACGGATACTACTCTAGCGGTGAGGAAGAAATGGAGGAGGCCCCACTGACCATGGAGCAACGCCTGCGGATGGTAGTGATCTGGATCGCCAACCCTTTCACGAGCCATCACTGGACCCATGGATGTGGTGGGGTGTTGTAAGTCCTCCTCCCTCTTCTCTGTTCTTTCTTCCAATTTGGGGGCTAGGGTTAGTGTTAATAAAAATGTCCAAAATTGCTGGCACTTGTAGTGTGGAGGAGGCTATCTGGGATGTTCGGATTCACTTTGATGCCCTACATAATTTGGATAGGAACATATGTAGTTCTGATGTCACTTTTCTCAATCTGTATGCACTATTGCATACACAAGGATTTACATTCTCTGATGAATTGTATCACATGGAGAACACATGCATAGGAGAGAAGAGAGAGCATGGCCTAGACTTGATTGACACAAACATTAAATATTAAGAAGCAGCATGAGCATACTTTAGTTTTGAATCTGTTAGTTAGAGCAACAACCACTGACAGTTCTGCAATTCAGAGAAATGCTGAACTACAGACCATTCATTATGCACCACCAGTTGTGTATGATCTCAGTGAGCCAGCTGTGCTTGCTGTTGATGACCAAGGGGTTGTTTTTTATAGTCAGGGCAATAGTAGTACCAATGTTGAAGCTAGTGGTTTTTACACACAAGAGAGCAAAAATCTAGGTAAACAAAAGCTGAAATCTGTGATGGAGGATGAGGTTTTGTTGGAGGAGGGATATTACAGTAGTGATAATGTAGAAGGGGCATATGACAGTGACAACTACTTGGAGAAGTACAGGATTTCTCAAGACAAAGAGATAATAGATGGAAAGAGACAAGCAGATGAGGAACAACTAGCAGATGATCAAGATGAATATTCAGATGATGAGTCAGAAGAGGAGGAACAACTGCATTATGAGGGTGACACTGAGGTTGAGGATCTGTTTGAGAGGGCGGAGGAAGAGAGTGGGGATGAAGAGAGGGAGGAGAGCTTGAATGTGGAGTTAGCTCAACAGTTGCAGGTAGAACCTCTGTAGGACCTTGAAGTATGTCTAGAGGGGGGTGATTAGACTACTTGACCAATTAAAAACTTAACCTTTTCCCAATTTTAGAGTTTGGCAGATTTTAGCTATCTTAGGACAAGTCAAGCAATCATCACACAATTCAAGCAAGCATGCAAAGAATATATAGGCAGCGGAAATTAAAGCATGCAACTTGCAAGAAAGTAAAGGGAAGGGTTTGGACGATTCAAACACAATTGGAGACACGGATGTTTTTGGCGTGGTTCCGATAGGTGGGCTATCGTACATCCACGTTGATGGAGACTTCAACCCACCAAGGGCAACGGTTGCGCGAGTCCACGGAGGGCTACACCCACGAAGGGTCCACGAAGAAGCAACCTTGTCTATCCCACCATGGCCGTCGCCCATGAAGGACTTGCCTCACTAGCGGTAGATCTTCACGAAGTAGGCGATCTCCTTGCCCTTACAAACTCCTTGGTTCAACTCCACAATCTTGTCGGAGGCTCCCAAGTGACACCTAGCCTATCTAGGAGACACCACTCTCCAAGATGTAACAAATGGTGCGTTGATGATGAACTCCTTGCTCTTGTGCTTCAAATGATAGTCTCCTCAACACTCAACTCTCTCTCATAGGATTTGGATCTGGTGCAAAGAAGATTTGAGTGGAAAGAAACTTGGGGAAGGCTAGAGATTAAGATTCATATGGTAGGAATGGAATATCTTGGCCTCAACACATGACTAGGTGGTTCTCTCTTAGAAATGGTAAGTTGGAAGTGTAGGTTTGTTCCGATGGCTCTCTCCACGAATGAAGAGGAGGTGGAGGGGTATATATAGCCTCCACACAAAATCTAACCATTACACACAATTTACCAAACTCGGTGGGACCGATTCAACAGACTCGGTCGGACCGATTTAGTAAACCTAGTGACCGTTAGGATTTTCGGTGGGACTGACATGCAACTCGGTAGGACCGATTCGGTTAGGGTTAGGGCATAACGTAATCTCGGTAAGACCGATTACACAAACTCGGTGAGACCGATTTTGGTAATGAGCTTTCCAGAGGGTTGGTCACGTAAACTCGGTGGGACCGATTTGCTCTTTTCGGTGAGACTGAAATGTTACAAAAGGGAATCAGAGAGTTTACATTGCAATCTTGGTGGGACCGATCACTCAATTTGGTTAGACCGAGACATTACGAAGGGAAACAGAGAGATTACAATCCCGTCTCGGTGAGACGAGATCCCTATCAGTAAGTCCGATTTGCCTAGGGTTTGTGGCAGTGGCTATGACATTAGAACTCGGTGGTGCCGGATAGAAACAATAAGTGTGACCGATTTTGGCTTTAGGTTTAGGTCATTTGTGGATGTGAGAAAGTAGCTGAGGGTTTTTGGAGCATATCACCAAGCACATGAAGCAAGAGGCTCATGAAGCAACACCTCATCCCTCCTTGATAGTATTGGCTTTTCCTATAGACTCAATGTGATCTTGGATCACTAAAATGTAAAATGAAGAGTCTTGAGCTTTTGAGCTTGAGCCAATCCTTTGTCATTAGTATTTTGAGGGATCCACTGTCATCATCCATGCCATGCCATTCATTGAGCTTTCCTGAAATAATAGTCTTGGAATAGCGTTAGCTCAATGAGCTATATGTTGTTATGAATTACCAAAACCACCTAGGGATAGTTGCACTTTCAATCTCCCCCTTTTTGGGAATCGATGACAACATATAGATCAAAGCTTCAACAAATGATAATAAGATTAAACAACATCGTCGCTTTGAGAAGTATGTGATAAGCAAGAGCTCCCCCTAAATTTGTGCATAGTTTAAGATTTGCTTTGGACTGCAAATGCACAAGGAATTAGGCTCATGGGTTACTAAAAGCACAAGTGCTCCCTAGGTGGTTTTGGTAATTAATGTCAACATATCTCTTGTTGGACTAACACTTTTATCTAGTATGTTTCAGATAAGTTCAACAATGGGGTGGCATGGACTAAAGGATGTGGGAACTCATTCAAGATGCTAAGGACAAAGGATTGGCTCAAGCTTCAAGCTCAAGACTCTTCATTTTACATTTTAGTGATCCAAGATCACATTGAGTCTATAGGAAAAGCCAATACTATCAAGGAGGGATGAGGTGTTGCTTAATGAGTTTCTTGCTCCACAGTGCTTAGTGATATGCTCCAAAACCCTCAACTACTTTCCCACTTCCACACATATGTCCTAAACCTAAAGTCAAACTCGGCCCCACTGATTCTTTCTATCCGGCGCCACCGAGTTTGATGTCATAGCCACTGCCACAAACCCTAGGCAAATCGGTCTCACCGATAGGGATCTCGGTCTCACCGAGATGGGATTGTAATCTCTCTGTGTATGTCCATTACCAAAATCGGTCTCACCGAGTTTGAGCAATCGGTACTACCGAGATTACAATGCAAACTTCCTGGTTGACTCATTACCAAAATCGGTCCCACCGAGTTTGTGTAATCGGTCCAACCGAGTTTGCCTGACCAACTCTCTGGAAAGCTTATTACCAAAATCGGTCTCACCGAGTTTGTGTAATCGGTCTTACCGAGATTAAGTTATGCCCTAACCCTAACCATATCGGTCTTACCGAGTTGCATTTCAGTCCCACCGAAAATCCTAACGGTCACTAGGTTTACTAAATCGGTCCGACCGAGTTTGTTGATTCGGTCCCACCGAGTTTGGTAGATTGTGTGTAACGGTTAGATTTTGTGTGGAGGCTATATATACCCCTCCACCTCCTCTTCATTCGTGGAGAGAGCCATCAGACTGAACCTACACTTCCAGCATACATTTTCTGAGAGAGAACTACCTACTCATGTGTTGAGGCCAAGATATTCCATTCCTACCATATGAATCTTGATCTCTAGCCTTCCCCAAGTTGCTTTCCACTCAAATCTTCTTTCCACCAGATCCAAATCCTATGAGAGAGAGTTGAGTGTTGGGGAGACTATCATTTGAAGCACAAGAGCAAGGAGTTCATCATCAACGCACCATTTGTTACTTCTTGGAGAGTGGTGTCTCCTAGATTGGCTAGGTGTCACTTGGGAGCCTCCGACAAGATTGTGGAGTTGAACCAAGGAGTTTGTAAGGGCAAGGAGATCGCCTACTTCGTGAAGATCTACCGCTAGTGAGGCAAGTCCTTCGTGGGCGACGGCCATGGTGGGATAGACAAGGTTGCTTCTTCGTGGACCCTTCGTGGGTGGAGCCCTCCGTGGACTCGCGCAACCGTTACCCTTCGTGGGTTGAAGTCTCCATCAACGTGGATGTACGATAGCACCACCTATCGGAACCACGCCAAAAACATCCGTGTCTCCAATTGCGTTTGAATCCTCCAAAACCCTTCCCTTTACATTCTTGCAAGTTGCATGCTTTACTTTCCGCTGCTCATATACTCCTTGCATGCTTTCTTGATATGTATTGTGAATGTTAAACTTGTGCCTAAACTCCACTTAAACTTAAAGATCTTAAAAACTGCAACTTTGGTACTTAGTGTCTAATCACCCCCCCCTCTAGACACCTCTTCTCAAGGTCCTACAAGTGGTATCAGAGCATTGGTCTCCATTGCCTTGGTTTAATCACCATTGGAGGAAGATGGATGAGTCTACTTTGGGGAGTCTTAGACATAGAGTGCCTATTCTTGATGGAGAGTATTTTCATGAGTGGAAAAATGAGATGCTTGTAATTTTCAATCAATATCATTTGAACAAGTACATAGCTAGCCCTTGTGCACCTCATGTTGATCCTATGCATCCTACCCATGATGAGTCAATTGACATGATTAGGAATCTTAGAACTGCCGAACTTATCATTAGAGGATTGCCTAGAAACTTGATTGGATGTTTGCCTACTCTTAAGTGTGCCTACACTATATGGAAATTTCTTGAGGAACGCTTTCCAAATTATTCCTTGAAAAATCTTGATGAAATTCTCCATAAGTCTATTGCTTTGAGTAAGATGAATACTAGTGATCCTATGTTTGGTGATCGTCTATTTGAGCTTACAAACCTTATGCGTGCCAAAGGAGATGTTGGAATTATTAGTGATATTATTTCCGAAGCTATAAAAATTCATAAGCAAGATCATTGTCAAACTCACTCTAACGAATCACCCTCTCTAGGATTTGATCCACCACATGACGATGTTGAACATGGATACTATGATGAGGATGATGATAGTGACTTCGATCTTGATGATGCAATGAGACATTTTGGTCTTATGGCAAATCTTCGGGGATATATGTCAGGAGGAAAGGAATGGGTTCTTGATAGTGGATGTACCGATCACATGACCGGAGATAAAGACATGTTTCGTGAGCTTGCTGAAAATGATAGTCCTCGAAAGTATGTCACTTTCGGTGACAACTCAAAGGGTAAGGTGGTTGGCCTCGGTAAGGTGGCCATATCACATGATAGCTCCATACAAAATGTCATGCTCGTTGAATCTCTTGGATACAACTTACTTTCAGTATCTAGACTTGCTGATTTCGGTTTCAATGTCCTATTTACTGAAGTAGATTGCCAAGTGTTTCGTCGAGACAATCATAAAATGGTCTTTACCGGTGTGCGTAGAGGTGATCTATACATTGTTGATTTCACTAAAAAGGCTCAACCTAAAACTTGCTTCATTGCTAAATCCTCAAAAGGTTGGTTATGGCATAGACGACTAGGTCATGTTGGTATGCGAAACCTTGACAAGCTTATTAAAGGAAATCATATCCTTGGAGTTAACGATGTCATATTTGATAAGGATAGACTTTGCAGTGCTTGTCAAGCAGGTAAACAGGTTGGAGGAAGGCATCCCGTGAAGAACATCATGACCACAAGGAGGCCACTCGAGCTACTTCACATGGATCTCTTTGGTCCCAACTCTTACAAGAGTCTCGGTGGAAATTCTTTTGGTCTAGTTATAGTTGATGATTTTTCAAGATTTACGTGGGTGTTCTTTCTCGATGATAAATCGCAGGTCCAAAAGATCTTCAAAAACTTCGCTAGGAAGGCCCAAAATCAATTTGAAGTGAAGATCAAGAAGGTTCGCAGCGACAACGGAACGGAGTTCAAGAACGCAAATGTGGACACCTTTCTTGACGAAGAAGGGATTTCACACGAGTTCTCGGCTACGTACACACCTCAACAAAACGGAGTTGTTGAGAGGAAGAACCGGACGCTCATCGAAATGGCGAGAACGATGCTTGATGAGTACAAGACACCGAAGCACTTTTGGGCAGAAGCGGTTGAGACAGCTTGTCATGCAACAAATCGCTTGTATCTTCACAAGCTACTCAGCAAGATGGCATACGAGCTCCTCACCGGTAACAAACCCCAAGTTGGATACTTTCGAGTATTCGGCTCAAAGTGCTACATTCTAGATAAGCATCGTCATTCTAAATTTGCTCCTAAGTCTCATGAAGGTTTCCTACTAGGTTATGGCTCAAACTCTCACACTTACCGTGTCTACAACAATTTCACCCGAAAGGTTGAAGAGACGGTAGATGTGAAGTTTGATGAATCTAACGGCTCGCAAGTAGAGCAATTGCCAATTGATGTAGGAGACAAAGATCCTTCGGAAGCAATCCAAGACTTGTCTATTGGCAAGGTCCGCCCAACGGATGTGGAAGCTTCTACTTCACGACAAGGTGAACCAAGAGTTGATACAGAAGCATCCACAAGTGAGACACACCAAGATGAAGAAAACGAGGAAGTGCATCAAGATGAACGTCAACAACCTCCTTCTCCACCACGACAAGAGAACGACAACGCCAACAATGAAGAAGGCCAAGAAGAAGAACAAGATGAAGAAGAAGATCAACCAAGAACCAAACAAAAGCTTTCACGAGTTCGAGCAAGAATTGCTAAAGATCATCCCGTCGAGCAAATCTACAATGATATTCAAACCGGGAGAATCACTCGCTCTAAAACTTGCTTAGCTAACTTTTGTGAAAACTATTCTTTCATCTCTAGCATTGAACCTATGAAGGTTGAAGAAGCATTGGAAGATCCGGATTGGTTAAATGCTATGCATGAAGAGCTACACAACTTTTAGAGGAACCAAGTTTGGACATTGGTTGAGAAGCCCGACAACAACCACAACATCATCGGTACCAAATGGGTGTTTCGCAACAAGCAAGATGAAGATGGACAAGTAGTTCGCAACAAAGCACGTCTCGTCGCCCAAGGCTACACACAAGTCGAAGGTATGGACTATGGTGAGACTTACGCTCCCGTTGCTAGACTTGAGTCCATTCGCATCTTACTTGCCTATGCTAATCATCATGATATCACCTTGTACCAAATGGACATTAAAAGTGCTTTTCTAAATGGTGAAATAGAGGAGGAAGTTTATGTTAAGCAACCTCCCGGCTTTGTCAATCCTAAGAAACCCAATCATGTTTACAAACTTCACAAAGCTCTTTATGGTCTTAAACAAGCTCCTAGAGCGTGGTATAAATGCTTGACCAAGTTCCTTATTGAAAAAGGCTTTGAAATTGGGAAAATTGATTCTACTCTTTTTACTAAAAGGGTTAATGGAGAACTATTTGTGTGCCAAATCTATGTTGATGATATTATATTTGGTTCAACTAACCCTCATTTTAGTGAAAAGTTTGGGAAGCTAATGTCGGAGAAGTTTGAGATGTCTATGATGAGTGAACTCAAATTCTTTCTTGGGTTGCAAATCAAGCAAACTAAGGAAGGTACCTTTGTTTCTCAAACGAAGTACACCAAGGACTTATTCAAGAAGTTCAATATGCAAGAATGCAAAGGTATGTCTACACCCATGCCTACTAGTGGACATCTTGACTTGACCAAAGATAGTGAACCGGTTGATCAAAAGGTTTATCGCTCTATGATTGGTTCATTGTTATATCTATGTGCTTCACGTCCCGATATCATGCTAAGTGTGTGCATGTGTGCACGATATCAAGCTGCTCCTAAAGAATGTCATCTTAAGGCCGTGAAAAGGATAGTGAGATACTTAATCCATACACCAAATTTTGGCATTTGGTATCCTAAGAGGGCCTCTTTCGATCTTGTTGGCTATTCCGACTCGGACTATGCCGGAGACAAGGTTGATAGAAAGTCCACTTCGGGTACTTGTCAATTTCTTGGTAGATCTCTTGTGTCTTGGTCCTCCAAGAAACAAAACTCGGTATCCTTATCCACCGCCGAAGCGGAATACATTGCCGCTGGTTCATGTTGTGCTCAATTACTTTGGATGACCCAAACTCTTAAAGATTATGGGATATATGTGAGACATGTTCCATTGCTTTGTGACAATGAAAGTGCTATCAAAATTGGTCATAATCCTGTACAACATTCTCGAACTAAGCATATTGAAGTTCGTCATCATTTCATTCGAGATCATGTTGCTAAGGGTGACATTGATCTTAAGCATGTTCGCACCGAAAAGCAATTAGCGGATATATTCACTAAACCTCTTGATGAGAAAGTGTTTTGCAGGTTAAGAGGAGAATTGAACATCATTGATGCTTCAAACTTGGAGTAGAAACTCCATTGGATACATGCAAGACATGAGCTTATGACTAATCCTTGATATTTCTCTTATGATGAAAATCTTATGTCTTGGATATATTTGCATCTTGCATGTTATCTAACCCATGTAGGTACTTGGTGGAATAAAATTCCATGAGATTGTAACCTAATCATATCTTGAGCAATCTCTACTTCACCAAGTCTCTACACTATGGTGGTTGAAGACAAGGAAGCACGGAACCACTCAAACATATCCTTTGACAAATTCTATGTTGAGCTTCATGATTGTCATTTTGGATACACAAGTGCTCTTCCTTGCAAGAACTAACCCATGTAGGTAGATGGACTCAAATTCCAAGTGGTGCTCCAAATTCTTGATGAGCTACATCAACCTTGAGCAACCCACACAAGTTCAACTACATGGACAACACCACCAACCAAGGTATGTTATTCCATCTTAGAGAAGCCTTACTCCAAGTCATGAGCTAAAGCAACTCGACAAGATGTGAATACATCAAGATGCTTAAACAAAAAATGGCAACCCCATTTTGATCTTAAACAATGAGTATGACCTATGATCAAGTGATCTCACTTGACTCCTAAGTCAATATACTATAACATAGGTGACTTTGTTGACGACCATCTCTAGATGAAGTTCTCTTGTGTTCTTTTCTGTGTTTCTGCATTTGTCTCATGCATATTAGTTCCCCCTTTAAAAAAAACTTCATCTAGCTTTCTTTCTGTTTGCTCTGCATTTTTCTGCATCAAATTCATTGGATATCATTCAGTAAATTCCTTGCACATCTTTGTGAGATCTTACTAGTCTAGTGAGCTGAGGTGACAAGTGTTTTCTCTGCGATGAACTCGCTTTCACCGATTTGTTGTTTTCGGTCCAACCGAAGCATACCACTCGGTGCCACCGATTTCACAACAGGAAAAACAGTTTGCCACTTATTCTGTGTTTCTTCTGATCCAGCTCCACTCAATGAATCTTGTCCTCTACAAGCATCACATTTTTTTATCATTGCTTTGTGCTGTGACTCAAGGACCAAACCCAATCGAAATATTCTAGAGAAACCCTTCTTGGAAATTGATGTCAAAGGGGGAGAGAGAGATCACATCAAAGCTTATCATTTAGAGAGAGATCACATCAGAGAAAGAGCATATCACCTCCTTAGGGGGAGAGAGATCCTCAGGGGGAGAAGAAGATCTCCAGGGGGAGAGAATACTTAAGTAGAAAAGTATTTCTCAAGGATCCCAGATGCTTGGTGTTCAAGAGGAGAGATGCCACATGTCTTCTTGAGGGGAGAGACATGTTCATATGATCTTTTGTGCTTATTTGCATTAACCTGCATTAGCCCTGTTCATTTATATCTTTCAGCTCTGATTTTCCTTTCCCTATCTTCTCCCAGTATCCCATGCTAGATTCAGGGGGAGAAAGACATTCAAGGGAAAGAAATCATTCAAATTCATTGCATATCTTTACTCTTGGGGACATGTCTAATCCAATGTAGTACTTAGTACTCACTCTCTACATGTCATCCCAGTCTTGGTATTCTTGTGGTTTCTTCTGTTTGCTCTGGCTAGTAGATGTATCTGTGTTATCTAACCTTGTTTACGCAGGTTCATCCTAAGCCAACTCAAGACTACAAGGTAAGTATATGCATCACAATCATGTGTAAGAGGAATTCTTGCTGATGTACATACTGTTTGCAAGAAGGACTCATGAGCATGAATGTATTTCCTTTAATATTCTTTGCTCTGATGCATATGGCCAAGATACATGTAACACATTGCCTACTGTATCATGGTTATGCTCTCACATGCTTCTATCCATATTCCTATGATTGCATACATGTAGGGGGAGCCTATGCTTGTTACATGTCTTTCCAAAGCTTTACTTGCTATTCTCTACATCTCTATCTAAAGCTTTGATGTATGTTGTCATAAATTACCAAAAAGAGGGAGATTGAATGCACAAGTGCTCCCAAGGTGGTTTTGGTAATTAATGTCAACATATCTCTTGTTGGACTAACACTTTTATCTAGTATGTTTTAGATAAGTTCAACAATGGAGTGGCATGGACTAAAGGATGTGGGAACTCCTTCAAGATGCTAAGGACAAAGGATTGGCTCAAGCTTCAAGCTCAAGACTCTTCATTTTACATTTTAGTGATCCAAGATCACATTGAGTCTATAGGAAAAGCCAATACTATCAAGGAGGGATGAGGTGTTGCTTAATGAGTTTCTTGCTCCACAGTGCTTAGTGATATGCTCCAAAACCCTCAACTACTTTCCCACTTCCACACATATGTCCTTAACCTAAAGTCAAACTCGGCCCCACTGATTCTTTCTATCCGGCGCCACCGAGTTTGGATGTCATAGCCACTGCCACAAACCCTAGGCAAATCGGTCTCACCGATAGGGATCTCGGTCTCACCGAGATGGGATCGTAATCTCTCTGTGTATGTCCATTACCAAAATCGGTCTCACCGAGTTTGAGCAATCGGTACTACCGAGATTACAATGCAAACTTCCAGGTTAACTCATTACCAAAATCGGTCCTACCGAGTTTGTGTAATCGGTCCAACCGAGTTTGCCTGACCAACTCTCTGGAAAGCTTATTACCAAAATCGGTCTCACCGAGTTTGTGCAATCAGTCTTACCGAGATTACGTTATGCCCTAACCCTAACCATATCGGTCTTACCGAGTTGCATATCGGTCCCACCGAAAATCCTAACGGTCACTAGGTTTACTAAATCGGTCTGACCGAGTTTGTTGAATCGGTCCCACCGAGTTTGGTAAATTGTGTGTAACGGTTAGATTTTGTGTGGAGGCTATATATACCCCTCCACCTCCTCTTCATTCATGGAGAGAGCCATCAGACTGAACCTACACTTCCAGCATACATTTTCTGAGAGAGAACTACCTACTCATGTGTTGAGGCCAAGATATTCCATTCCTACCATATGAATCTTGATCTCTAGCCTTCCCCAAGTTGCTTTCCACTCAAATCTTCTTTCCACCAGATCCAAATCCTATGAGAGAGAGTTGAGTGTTGGGGAGACTATCATTTGAAGCACAAGAGCAAGGAGTTCATCATCAACGCACCATTTGTTACTTCTTGGAGAGTGGTGTCTCCTAGATTGGCTAGGTGTCACTTGGGAGCCTCCGACAAGATTGTGGAGTTGAACCAAGGAGTTTGTAAGGGCAAGGAGATCGCCTACTTCGTGAAGATCTACCGCTAGTGAGGCAAGTCCTTCGTGGGCGACGGCCATGGTGTGATAGACAAGGTTGCTTCTTCGTGGACCCTTCGTGGGTGGAGCCCTCCGTGGACTCGCGCAACCGTTACCCTTCGTGGGTTGAAGTCTCCATCAACGTGGATGTACGATAGCACCACCTATCGGAACCACGCCAAAAACATTTGTGTCTCCAATTGCGTTTGAATCCTCCAAAACCCTTCCCTTTACATTCTTGCAAGTTGCATGCTTTCTTGATATGTATTGTGAATGTTAAACTTGTGCCTAAACTCTAGTTAAACTTAAAGATCTTAAAAACTACAACTTTGGTACTTAGTGTCTAATCACCCCCCTCTAGACACCTCTTCTCAAGGTCCTATAGTTACTCTTCCATGTCACATACATCTTGGTGGAGTGCTCAAAATGATAAAGGTTGAATACATGCACTCATCACCAAGCAGAGTGAATGATCACATCTGGATAAGATAAGATAATATCATCAAACATGCATAAGTGTAGCTTATGATCAAACACATGATCATCAATGTCTCACAAAAACAACATAGTATCTCAAGCAATCAAAAGCAAACAAGTTTAACCACCAAAGCAAGAGAGAACAAAAGCAACACTCTCTCTCTCTCTCTCTCGAAGCCTATGATCTATACATTTTTCTCCCCATTTGGCAACAAGTTACCAAAAAGTTCATAGAAAATGCATAGTGCTAGATCGACTCTCAGGCTTGATCTTCAGGTGGTGGTGTCAGGATAACTCCAAGAACGAAGGCTTCAGTTGAAGTGGATGGAGCTGGAGGAGTTGATGCTGGAGCTGGTTGCACTAGAGCTATGGCTGGTGCAGATGATGTGGCTCTAGTGTCTGTCACAGGCATTGTAGTTGACCTCTGAGCTCTAGGCACTCTGGCAAATACATTAGTGGTAGTCTTGCCCTGCCTCTCCTTCATGTCATCCTGTAGATGCTCCACAACTGACTGAATCTCAGTTACTTTGACATCTAGATCATGGAATTTATGTTCCGTGATTCTCTCCAAGCTCTCCTGATTTCGAGTGAGGGTGGACAATCCCTTCTCAATCCTTAGAGTTGATGCTATCAAGTAACCAAGCTGCTCCTGTTTGTTCTTCAAAAAGTACTCAGATGCCTCCTCTTGAGTTGGCATCTTGGCAGCCTTCTCTTTCCTTGCCTTCTCCTTCTTCTCTTGAGCTTGTACTGATGATAGTTCATTCTCATTCATGACAACCTGATTGTCCTCAAAGTATAGATAGAGAGGAAAATGTTCCTTATCCAATAGATATTTTCCTGTGCCCATCTTTGAGTTAATCAACTCCTGAATCTGAGGGGCATATCCACAACTTCTCTTTTGGTCTGATGCAGTCCTCTTAATGGTCTCTACCATGACCTTGAATTTCTGTGGCACATCAAACAAATGCAACATGTTGATTGCATGCCCTCTAATCATGTTGTGGTCACCATACTTAGGCAACAGAGTGTGCCTTAGGATCCACTTGATTGTTGGCAGCCCTGACAGAAGAAATTGGACTGACCCAAACTTATGTGTCTCTATAGCTTTGTCTGGGATCTCCTTGTACATGTGTGCCATGGAATTGTGGTCCATCTTCTTCTTGGCATAGATATCCAAGTCATCTTCACTCTCCTTTGGGGCATTGATCAGTTTTGCCCATTCCTCAATAGTTGACTGGTACCTTGTACCTTCAGACATCCAAACTATCCTCCCATCCGGAGAGAAGTGTGTTGTGGAGTAGAATTGCATAATGAGTTCATCATTCTAGTTGGTGAGCTTTTGCCCAACAAAATATGCAACTCCACAAGCAACAAAACTGTCTTGCACTCCAGGATAGTGTTCTTCACTATCTTTCATGTAGGTCTAGTCGACCCACCTCATATCACACACTATGGGCTTCTTGTCCAACAAGATTGTCTCATAAAAGTCCTGTTGTTCCTTTGTATGAAACCTGTAATCAACAGTAGTCCTTCTCCTTGTCCTGGTGGCAGCTTTAGGCAGATTGCTTGGGGTGCTCCTGCTGCCATCATCTGAGGAACTGGAGGGACTAGTGCCCTCACTCATGTGAATCTTCTCTTCTTCCCTGTTCTGGCTGTCACTTTGGTCTGACATGCTGCAAATCACTGACTGCTGGCCTTGTGAAGAGTTATAGATGAGATAGAGTGGATGAGCATCACAAAATGCAGAGATTTTTGCAAAAGAATGATTCAAAAATTGAATTTGTGTTTTCCACAGAAAGCATTTCGGATCAACCGATTTTCAAACTCGGTGATACAGAAGCAGTTTTGGAACCTAAACTGATGAACTCGGTTGGACCGAGTCACAGTTCGGTGGCACCGAGACTGCTAGGGTTTCACAAAGTCCTAAAATCAGTCTCACCGATTAGCAATTCTCGGTCAGACCGAGAGTTACTAGTGCAATGGCGTTAGCCAAATCGGTGGGACCGAGTTTTTCAACTCGGTGGGAACCTAACCCTAAATTTTCGAATCTCATCTAATCTAAGGATTGCATTGACTGGATAGGAGTATTTCAATCGTGGCAAGAATCATTAAGAACACAATGTGCTAGGAATCGGACGAGGATAGCACAGTGATCGAGTCCATACCCTAGCTTGGCGATGAACTCGCTACGGCGGCAACGGCGGGGTGAAATCCGTTGACGGCGGCGGAGACCAGCGACAGGAGGCGGCTAGCGACGAGGAGACGATTCGGAGACCCTGATGGCAGAGGGAGCTATTGCGCGGGCGAAGAGGTTCGGAGAAATTTCCAAATTTTGCCCGTGACTATATATAGCCCGACCCTGTCGGTGTGACCGAGTGGAACAACTCGGTGGCACCGAGATGCATAACTGTGTACAGTTACAGGAACTTGGTGTGACCGAAAAGTTCAAATCGGTTGCACCGAGATTGAGAACCTAGATCGACTTAGTGATCTCGGTAGGACCGAAATGGAGGAATCGGTCAGACCAAGAATCACAAAGAAGTTTTGGAAGTTTAAGTCTATGACGAATCGGGGACTCCGAGTGCTCCTCAGACAGAGTGGTTCGAATCTGACTTGATCAAATTTTGTGATGTAGCATGAATAGAGTTTGAGATGAGAAAAGCATAGATAGCTACAGAAGGTTCTTAGGCATTCTTGTCCATCCACTTGGCAAAAAGAAAAGGAAGCCAATCACTCAAAACAACAAGTGGATGTCCTTGAATGAGTAAAATATGCACCAACATGCTCACACAATAAGATGGCAAATGAAATATGTGGCAAAACATGCACAACCAATTCTAGCATCCATCAAACAATTGGCGATGACTAGGTCATCTATATATGAGTATATTGACTTAGGAGTCAAATGAAGAACATTTGATCATAGGTCATACTCATCGTTTAAGCTCAAGTGGGGTTACCACTTTTACATAATGCATTGATGTGTTCACACCATTAGAGTTGCTTTGACTCAATTCTTAGAGTTTAGCTCCCCCTAGATGTGAGATCCCCTTTTAGAGGGATGAACTAACCTTGGGTTTTGTCGATGATGACTTCATGTAGGTGTTGAAGATGTGGATGCTCAATGTTGATGTAGATCATTTGGAGCAATCCTTTGGAGTGAGTTGCACTTTGAACTTACCTACATGGGTTAGTCCCACAAGGAACAAACAAGAATATCCATAGACATAGAGTGATGCACACACAAGATGATGTCCATGAAATCATTAGGTTACCTTGTCCCTTGCCTTACCAACATGAGGGTTTGTGACTCCTTGAACTAGTGCAAGATGTGGAAGTTGATTGCACTTGTTCTTGCCATAATGGTATGAGTGAACAATGTTGGCGGAGTCACCCTCAAGAACTCTCTAGTTCTTCTTCTTCGGGATCCACATCATCTTGATGGGAATCCTTGGAGTTGTAGTTGTACTTGATGAAGTAGAACTTGACGTAGTCTTGGGAACCCACTTGACCGAGACCTTAGGTGCTTCTTCAAATGCATCAATCTCTTCTTGAAGCTTGTCCTTGCCTTTGTTCTTGTGGTCTTGTGGTGGAAGATCATCTTGTGCTTGTGTTCCTTTGAAAGAAGTAGGATCATACTTCTCTTGTTGAGGAACAAAGTTCGTCTTGGGGTATTGATCTTCTTCCCACTCAACTCCATTGGCATTGAACTTTCGTTCAAAACCAACACCTTGATTCTTCCGGTGCCTTCCTTGCTTCCGTACAATTTCCTCGAATTGCTTACTTCCGGCAAGGCTCTTGTAAACACCTTTCTCTATAATTCCCTTCAATAAGCTATTTTTTTGCTCAAGTGTAACTTGGCTAAGAGAATCATTAGTGGAATCAAGAGAACTACTAGAAGCAACAATATTGGATTTGACATTATTATTGTTACTACTAGAGGAAGGATCTTTCTTGTACTTGTTACTAGACTTGACTTGAGGCATGTAAGTAGATAAGAGTAAACACTTGGCAATGTAAGAAGAACTTTTCTTACGGAGATCATCATTGATTGCTTTTAAGAACTCATGCTCTTGCTCAAGATTGAGCTTTTCAAAGCGTAACTTCTCATGAGCCCTTAAAAGTTCTCGATGATCTTTGAAGATAGTTTCATGAGCTAACTTAAGAGTGTTTAGTTCTTTAGTTAGAAGCTCAATCTTCTCCTTATCATTGTCATTCGTTTTATCTTGATTAGTATGATTAATTGATGTTTCATCATAGTATTCATCACTAGAGTTGTCAACAAGTAAATCATCATCCACAAGCAAGTCATCTTCATCACTATCGAAATCAACATACTCAGGATGTGTTGCCTTTGGACCTTTGGCCATGAAGCATCTTCCAATTCCTTCATTTGGTGAATCAAATATGTCGTAGGAGTTGGTTGACACAAGTGCTAGACCGGCAACACCTTCATCTTGAGTATATTCGGAGTCGGAGTGATAGCTTCTCTCGGAGTGATTGTCGGAGTCGGAGCCGGATACCCATTCACCAACATGAGCTTGATGTCTTCGTTTTGTGTAGCTCCTTGATGACTTGTCCTTCCTTTCTGAATCCTTACTTCTCCGTGAGGGTCTTCGTTCATAACGATCATCTCTACTCCTCCTCTCTCTCGGTGGTGATTCTTCTCTTTTGCTTCTTCTTTTTGGAGAATCTTCTCTTCTTTTGTAGGGTGCCATACACTCATTGGAATAGTGTCCGGGTCTCCCACAATTGTAGCAGTTTTGCTCTCTACTAGAAGATCTTTTGTCATTGTAAGACCCTGACTTGGAGCTTCTTTCTTTGCTTCTACTCTTGTAGAATTTGTTGAAGTTCTTCACCATTAAGCTCAATTCTTCATTGAAGGTTTGTTTCTCACTTGATGATGTGGGGGCTTCACTTGAGGCTTTGTAAGCACCACTTGACTTGTTGTGAAGTTCCTCCTTATCCTTGAGTGACATCTCATGAGCAACAATTCTTCCAATGACTTCCGTTGGCTTGAGATCTTTGTAGTTTGGCATCATTTGGATCAATGTGCACACGGTATCATACTTTCCATCCAATGCTCTTAGGATCTTCTTGATGATGAATCTGTCAGTCATCTCTTCACTCCCTAAGCCGGCAATCTCATTTGCGATAAGAGCAAGCCTAGAGTACATTTCAGCGACACCTTCACCATCCTTCATTTTGAAATTGTCAAGCTGACTTTGGAGCACATCCAACTTGGATTCCTTGACGGAGTCAGTACCTTCATGCATATCAATCAAAGTATCCCAAATTTCCTTTGCATTCTCAAGATGGCTGATTTTGTTGAATTCTTCGGGGCACAATCCGTTGAAGATGATATCACAAGCTTGAGCGTTGTATTGCAGCATCTTCAATTCATATGCATTTGCTTCACGGTTCGGTTCTCTCCCATCAAAGAATTCAGCTTGCAAGCCAATACAAATAATTGCCCAAACGGCGGGGTTATGTCCGATTATATGCATTTTCATCTTATGCTTCCAACTAGTAAAATTAGTACCATCAAAGTAAGGACCTCTACGGTGATAATTTCCCTCACTATACGCCATACTCTCCTAGGTTGTGAAACCAAGGCTATGACCACCAAAAGCTATGGAAATCAAAGAAAATGGAGACCAAAGCTCTGATACCACTTATAGGACCTTGAAGTATGTCTATGGGGGGTGATTAGACTACTTGACCAATTAAAAACTTAACCTTTTCCCAATTTTAGAGTTTGGCAGATTTTAGCTATCTTAGGACAAGTCAAGCAATCATCACACAATTCAAGCAAGCATGCAAAGAGTATATAGGTAGCGGAAATTAAATCATGCAACTTGCAAGAAAGTAAAGGGAAGGGTTTGGAGGATTCAAACGCAATTGGAGACACAGATGTTTTTGGCGTGGTTCCGATAGGTGGTGCTATCGTACATCCACGTTGATGTAGACTTCAACCCACGAAGGGTAATGGTTGCGTGAGTCCACGGAGGGCTCCACCCACAAAGGATCCACGAAGAAGCAACCTTGTCTATCCCACCATGGCCGTCGCCCACGAAGGACTTGCCTCACTAGCTGTAGATCATCACGAAGTAGGCGATCTCCTTGCCCTTACAAACTCCTTGGTTCAACTCCACAATCTTGTCGGAGGCTCCCAAGTGACACGTAGCCAATCTAGGAGACACTACTCTCCAAGAAGTAACAAATGGTGCATTGATGATGAACTCCTTGCTCTTGTGCTTCAAATGATAGTCTCCCCAACACTCAACTCTCTCTCATAGGATTTGGATCTGGTGGAAATAAGATTTGAGTGGAAAGCAACTTGGGGAAGGCTAGAGATCAAGATTCATATGGTAGGAATGGAATATCTTGGCCTCAACACATGAGTAGGTGGTTCTCTCTCAGAAATGGTAAGTTGGAAGTGTAGGTTTTTTCTGATGGCTCTATCCACGAATGAAGAGGAGGTGGAGGGGTATATATAGCCTCCACACAAAATCTAAGCGTTACACACAATTTACCAAACTCGGTGGGACCGATTCAACAGACTCGGTCGGACCGATTTAGTAAACCTAGTGATCATTAGGATTTTCGGTGGGACTGACATGCAACTCGGTAGGACCGATTCGGTTAGGGTTAGGGCATAACATAATCTTGGTAAGACTGATTACACAAACTCGTTGAGACCAATTTTGGTAATAAGCTTTCTAGAGAGTTGGTCAGGTAAACTCAGTGGGACCGATTTGCTCTTTTCGGTGAGACCGAAATGTTACAATAGGGAAACAGAGAGTTTACATTGCAATCTCGGTGGGACCGATCGCCCACTTCGGTTAGACCGAAACGTTACGAAGGGAAACAGAGAGATTACAATCCCATCTCGGTGAGACCGAGATCCCTATCGGTAAGACCAATTTGCCTAGGGTTTGTGGCAGTGGCTATGACATTAGAACTCGGTGGCGCCGGATAGAAATAATCGGTGTGACCGATTTTGGCTTTAGGTTTAGGTCATTTGTGGATGTGAGAAAGTAGCTGAGGGTTTTTGGAGCATATCACCAAGCACATGAAGCAAGAGGCTCATTAAGCAACACCTCATCCCTCCTTGATAGTATTGGCTTTTCCTATAGACTGGATGTGATCTTGGATCACTAAAATGTAAAATGAAGAGTCTTGAGCTTTTGAGCTTGAGCGAATCCTTTGTCATTAGTATTTTGAGGGATCCACTTTCATCATCCATGCCATGCCATCCATTGAGCTTTCCTGAAATAATATTCTTGGAATAGCATTAGCTTAATGAGCTATATGTTGTTATGAATTACAAAAACCACCTAGGGATAGTTGCACTTTCAACCTCCAAAGAAGAGACAAAAGCTGCCAATTAGGAGGTGCCCCACCACTAGAACACATTCTAGTGTTTTAAAGGAGGTGAAGAAATATTTCATTCCTTCATCAGATAAAGAAGAAACTGGTTGGCTGATGGATAGTGAAGATGATGGGCATGAGCCACTACAATTTGTCCTAAAGAAAAGCAAGAAGAGTAGGGCACAGAAAAGAAAACCTAGGATATGGTTCAATGAAAAAATGGAGCACCCACACCAGCAATTATGTAGGTACATGTGCATCACAAATCAGCAGCAATTCAGAGATGCTCTGTTGAGCTTGCACATTTCACAGCCAAGAGATTTCAGATATCATAGAAACTCTAACCAAAGTATCATTGCAAGTTGCAGAAATGAACACTGTCAGTTCCACATTGTTGCTGCTGTGATCAAAGGTGAAAAGACTTTTGCTATAAAAAATGAACCTGGAGTACACTTGCCCTACTACTACAGAGTCTTCCAGGGTTAGTGCAAAGTGGCTTGCAAAGACATATGAGTCATTGTTCAGGTCGGATCCAACCACTAGCATACAAACTCTGATTGATGCCTGCAATGAGAAGTATGGTGTTGAGGTTCCTAAGCACATGGCCTATAGGGCCAAAAACTTAGCTGTGGAAGCTGTCTTAGGAGAGCACAAGAAGTAGTATCCCAGGTTAAGGGACTATGCAGCAACCATCATGCAGACAAATCCCTGGAAGTAGGGTTGTAGTTACAACTCTAGTTCCTAAAGCAACAAAAAATACCACATCCAGGGCTAAGGTTTCATGCAATGTTTTTCTGCTTAAATGGAGCAAAGGAGGGATTTCTCAATGGATGCAGACCTTTCATTGGTTAGTTAGTTGTTTCTTTGCTTTAGTTTCATTGCTATGTACATGATTACACCTTTGCTGTAGTTTCTTTGCTATGTACTGACTTAATTGGTTCTTTTTTTTGCAAAACAGGTGTTGATGGATGCTTTATTAAGCTGACCACAGGTGCACAGATCCTTGCTTCCACTGGCAGAGATGGCAATAACAACATTTATCCAATTGCATTTGCCATTGTTGGTCAGGAGGATACATCAAATTGGTGCTGGTTTCTGCACCAACTCAAGATATGTCTAGGAGGAGAAGTTGGCCAATTTGGTCCTTATACTATCATGTCAAATAGACAGAGGGTAAGTACTTAGTTTGCTGTGTGATTTCGGTAGTATAGTTTATTGGTTTTTTCAACTATATCTGTAGTCAGTAGCTTAGTTTGTTGTTGTAATTTCAACAGGGGCTACTCAATGCAGTGAATAGAGTATTTCCAAACTGCCACAAGAGATATTGTCTTAGACACTTATATGCAAATTTCCAGAATGCTGGTTTTAGGGGGAAGATCTAAAGAAATGCATGGATAATGCCAGTTATGCTTACAATGAATATAAGTTTAATATTGCTATGAATGATTTGAGAAATGATTGTGTGGATGCTTGGATCTGGCTTAATGCAATTCCTAAGAAAACATGGGCAAGGCATGCTTTTGACACTAACTGCAAGACATATTTGGTTATTAACAACCTATCTGAGGTGTTCAACAAGTATATCATTGATTTTAGGAAAAAGCCTATTAGGACTATTGTTGATGGTATTAAGGACAAGCAAATGGTGAGGTAGCATGAGAAGAGAGAGAGAGAGGAAAGGCAGCTTTCTGGGAGATCACACCACACTATGCTGAGAAGGAGAGCTAAAAAGGAGAGGGCTAGATACTGCAAACCCATTCAAGCTGGTGTGTTAATTTATGGCAAGTGACCAGTGGGCAGCAAACAAACCCTATGAACTTGGATAATCATACATGTGGTTGCAGAAAATGGGACCTCAGTGGCCTACCATGCAACCATGCAATTTCAGCAATTAACAAGGCCAAGAGGTTTCCAGAGGACTTTGTTTGTAAATTCTTCAAAAAACCATTTTATGTGGCAGCATATGAACCTATGATCATTCCTATTCCTGGTGAACATGATTGGATAAGGACACCTAGACCAGACATAGAGCCACCAGAATTTCATGTTAGGAGAGGAAGAAAGCAAGAGAATAGGATCAAGGGCAAGTTTCAAGTGCCAAAGCCAAAGGACAACAGTAGAATGGCCACAATAACATGCTCTAACTGTGGTCTCCAAGGCCATAGATACACCAACTGAAACAATTGAAACCAAATTTGGCTATGAGGAAAAACAAGCATGTGGTAATACCAAATCTCACTTCTTTTGTATTAGTTGACTAGTGCATTTGTTTAATATTTTAATGTTGTCTACTAATACCAATCTCACTTCTTTTTGCAAGACCAAGAGGTCACAGCAGCAACCTACACCTGCAAGATCACAACCCCCACCTGCAAGATCATAGCAGCAGCCTCCACCTGCAAGATCCCACCCTGCACCAAGATCACAGCCTCCACCTGCAAGGGCTAGTGCAAGATCTGGAGCAAGGTCTGGTGCAAGGACTGGTGCAAGATCTGGAGCAAGGTCTGGTGCCAGTTCACAGCCATCAACTAGTGGTGCAAGGCCATTCACTGCCCCAAGATATGCAACTCCTTCTACATCTTCTGCCCCAAGAAGTCACACTGGTTGGATGACCTGGTTTGATCCTAGTGGTAACAAATGAGTGTAATGAGTTGTTGTTTCTCAAAACTATGGTACTGATCAATGTTTTGTGTCCTGAACCATGGCATGGTTGGATTCTTAGGTTTGATTGTACTGAACCAACAAGTCAAACTGGTTGGATGATTATGTTTGAGTGTACTGAATTGCTATCAACTATCTTAGTGTTATGGGCAATGTTATGCTATCAATTTGGTGATTAGTGTTATTGGCAATGTTAAGGTTTGATTATGAGATTTGATGATTACTGTTATTGGCAACGTTAAGGCTTGATTATGAGAGTTGACGATTAGTGTTAAATGCCTAACACTTTGGTTTAGGGGGTTCTCGACATCGACAGAGCCTAAATGCCTAACCACTTTGGTTTAGGGGGTTCTCGACGTCGACGGAGCCTAAATGCCTAACCACTTTGGTTTAGGGGGTTCTCGACGTCGACGGAGCCTAAATGCCTAACCACTTTGGTTTAGGGGGTTCTCGACGTCGACGGAGCCTAAATGCCTAACCACTTTGGTTTAGGGGGTTCTCGATATCGACGGAGCCTAAATGCCTAACCACTTTGGTTTAGGGGGTTGTCGACGTCGATGGACCCTAAATGCCTAACCACTTTGGTTTAGGGGGTTCTCGACGTCGACGGACCCTAAATGTCTAACCACTTTGGATTAGGGGGTTCATAAAAGAGTTCAAGCAACCAAGACAAGCAGCAACTAAGAGTTAACATACTGGTTCACAACAAACCGGTTCACAACAAACCGGTTCACAACAACAACATATTGATTAACATAGTGGTTCACAGCAACTAAGAGTTAACATAGTGGTTCACAGCAACAACATAGTGGTTCACCACAACACCATAGTGGTTCACAACAACTTAAAGCAACAACATAGTGGTTCACAACAACTACACATCCATAGTACATAACTTAGTTCACAACAACACCATACTTCACAAAAGGTCAGCAAAGCAATCATTCTTCTTCTTCATGTTGATCTGGATCTTGCTCTTGCTCTTGCTCTTCCTCTACATCTTCATTCTAACAAGATGTCCAGGATCCCCTTCAATTTCTGCTTGTTCTTCTCCTCTGAATTCAACAGTTCAGCAATCTGAATCTTTAGCTGATCCCTCCTTGCTGTGAGCTTGTCATGCCCCTTCTTGAGATCACCCATGTGAAGGAGCAGCTGGGTGTTCTCCTGGGTGAGCTTTTCCTCAGATTTTTTGAGTTCATCAACCTGGAATGGCAGGTTCCTGGTGGATGTACTAAGCACTTCCTTCTCTTTTAGATGATTAAACTCCAGGTTCCTGATGCAAGTGCCTTGAGATTCTGTCAGGTTCATTAGTACTTTATACTTCTCCTGCTGCTTGAAGATCTCTGCATCTTTCTTCCCCATCTCTATCTTCATGTCAGATACAACAACTGAATCAGAAACATACACATTCTGCATCTTAGCGTGCAAATAGCTGAAATCTACCATCCTATCCTCTTGAGCATTGAACAGTTGGTGCACATCTTCAACCAATTTGTCATAGTTGGCCTCTAGATTATTTTTTCTTCAGTCAAATGGTGAATAGTGAGTGAACTCTCTAGGTTATCCTTCCTCCTATCACTCTTGCTGTCATGATACATTTCCCATAGCTTCACCAAGGCATTCTGCAATGTAGGAGGTAATACGTCTCCAACGTATCTATAATTTTTGATTGTTCCATGCTATTATATTACCCCTATTGGATGTTTATGGGCTTTATTTTACACATTTATATCATTTTTGGGACTAACCTACTAACTGGAGGCCCAGCCCGTATTGCTGTTTTTTTTTGCCTATTTTAGTATTTCAAAGAAAAGGAATATCAAACGGAGTCCAAACGGAATGAAACCTTCGGGAGCGTGATTTTTGGAACGAACGTGATCCAGAGGACTTGGAGTGCAAGTCAAGAAGCTGCCGAAGCTCCCACGAGATAGGAGGGCGCCCCCCCCCCCTATAGGGCGCGCCCCCTGTCTCGTGGGCCCCTCGGGCATCCACCAACGTACTTCTTCCTCCTATATAAGCCTACGTACCCCGAAAACATCCAGGGAGCAGACAAAACACAATTTCCACAATCGTAACCTTCTGTATCCGCGAGATCTCATCTTGGAGCCTTAGCCGGCATTCTGCCGGAGGGGGGATCGACCATGGAGGGCTTCTACATCAACACCCTTGCCCCTCCGATGAGTTGTGAGTAGTTTACCACAGACCTACGGGTCCATAGTTATTAGCTAGATGGCTTCTTCTCTCTTTTTGGATCTCAATACAATGTTCTCCCCCTCTCTTGTGGAGATCTATTCGATGTAAACTCTTTTTGCGGTGTGTTTGTCGAGATCCGATGAATTGTGGGTTTATGATCAAGTTTATCTATGAATAATATTTGAATATTCTCTGAATTCTTTTATGTGTGATTGAGTTATCTTTGCAAGTCTCTTCGAATTATCAGTTTGGTTTGGCTTACTAGATTGATCTTTCTTGCCATGGGAGAAGTGCATAGCTTTGGGTTCAATCTTGCGGTGTCCTTACCCAGTGACAGAAAGGGTTGCAAGGCAAGTATTGTATTGTTGCCATCGAGGATAACAAGATGGGGTTTATATCATATTGCTTGAGTTTATCCCTCTACATCATGTCATCTTGCTTAATGCGTTACTCTGTTCTTATGAACTTAATACTCTAGATGCAGGCAGGAGTCGGTCGATGTGTGGAGTAATAGTAGTAGATGCAGGCAGGAGTCGGTCTACTTGTTGACGACGTGATGCCTATATACATGATCATGCCTAGATAATCTCATAACTATTCGCTTTTCTATCAATTGCTCGACAGTAATTTGTCCACCCACCGTAATACTTATGCTATCTTGAGAGAAGCCTCTAGTGAAACCTATGGCCCCCGGGTCTATCTCTTATCATATTTGCTTCCAATCTACTTTTATTTGCATCTTTACTTTTTGCATCTATATTATAAAATACCAAAAATATATTTATCTTATCTAACTATCTTTATTAGATCTCACTTTCGCAAGTGGCTATGAAGGGATTGACAACCCCTTTATTGCGTTGGTTGCGAGTTCTCAGTTTGTTTGTGTAGGTGCGTGGGACTTTTGAGGAGCCTCCTACTGGATTGATATCTTGGTTCTCAAAAACTGAGGGAAATACTTACGCTACTCTGTTGCATCACCCTCTCCTCTTTGAGGAAAACCAACGCAAGCTCAAGACGTAGCAAGAAGGATTTCTAGCGCCGTTGCCGGGGAGGTCTTCGCTCAAGTCAAGACATACCAAGTACCCATCACAAACCCATCTCCCTCGCATTTACATTATATTCCATTTGCCTCTCGTTTTCCTCTCCCCCACTTCACCCTTGCCGTTTTATTCGCCCTCTCTTTCCCAATCTCCTCCTCTCTTTTCGCTTGCCTTTTTCTGTTTGCTTGTGTGTTGGATTACTTGTTGCCATGGCGCAAGATAATACCAAATTGTGTGATTTCTCGAATACCAATAATAATGATTTCCTTAGTACTCCTATTGCTCCTCTTAATGATGTTGAGTCTTGTGAAATCAATACTGCTTTGTTGAATCTTGTTATGAAAGATCAATTTGCCAGCCTTCCTAGTGAATATGCCGCTACTCATCTTAACAATTTTGTCAATTTGTGTGATATGCAAAAGAAGAAAGATACGGATAACAATATTGTCAAATTGAAGTTATTTCCGTTTTGACATAGAGATCGTGCTAAAGTTTGGTTTTCGTCTTTGCCTAAAAATAGTATTGATTCTTGGAACAAGTGCAAAGATGCTTTTATCTCTAAGTATTTTCCTCCCCCTAAGATTATTACTCTTAGGAACGATATTATGAATTTTAAACAACTTGATCGTGAGCATGTTGCCCAATCTTGGGAAAGAAGGAAATTGATGCTTCGCAATTGCCCTACTCATGGTTTGAATTTATGGATGATCATACAAAAATTTTATGCCAGTTTGAACTTTGCTTCTAGAAATCTCTTAGATTCGGCCGCGGGAGGCACGTTTATGGAAATCACGTTAGGAGATGCTACAAAACTCCTTGATAATATTATGGCTAATTATTCTCAATGGCACACCGAAAGATCTTCTAGTAAAAAAGTGCATGCTATAGAAGAAATCAATGTTTTGAGTGGAAAGATGGATGAACTTATGAAATTGTTTGCTACTAAAAATACTCCTCTTGATCCCAATGATATGCCTTTGTATTCTTTTATTGAGAATAATAATGAATCTATGGATGTGAATTTTGTTGGTAGGAATAGTTTTGGAAACAATGCTTATAGAGGAAACTTTAATGCTACACCATCCCTAGTAATTCCTCTAATAATTATGGAAATTCCTACAATAATTCTTATGGTAATTTTAATAAGATGCCTCTGATTTTGAGAATAGTGTGAAAGAATTTATGATTTCTCAAAAGAATTTTAATGCTTTGTTTGAAGAAAAATTGCTCAAAGTTGATGACTTGGCTAGGAACATTGATAGACTTCCGCTTGATATTGATTCTCTTAAACTTAGATCTTATCCTCCTAAGCATGATATCAATGAGTCTCTCAAATCAATGAGAATTTCCATTGGCGAGTGCAAGGAAAGAACCGCTAGATTGCGTGCTAAAAAAGATAGCTTTATAGAAGCGTGTTTTTCTAGACTCCATGAAAATAATGCTGAAGATCTTAAAGTTATTGATGCGTCTCCTATTAGGTCTATGTTTTGCAATATGAATCTTTATAATTATGGGACTGATGATGAATCAACTTTGCCTAGAAGGCATCCCAAGAATTTGGAGTTTTTAGATCTTGATGCTAAATTTGGTAAAAGTGGGATTGGAGAGGTCACAACTTTAAATAGTATTGAACCCACTATCTCGGATTTCAAGGAATTTGATTATGATAATTGTTCTTTAGAAGGTTGTATTTCCTTGTTGCAATCCGTTGTTAATTCTCCTCATGCTTATAGTCAAAATAAAGCTTTTACCAAACATATCGTTGATGTCTTGATGCAATCTTATGATGAAAAACTTAATTTGGAAGTTTCTATACCTAGAAAACTTAATGATGAGTGGGAACCTACTATAAAGATTAGAATTAAAGATCATGAGTGTTTTGCTTTGTATGATTTGGGTTCTAGTGTTTCCACGATTCCGAAAACTTTATGTGCTATTCTAGGTTTCTATGATCTGGATGATTGCTCTTTAAATTTGCACCTTGCGGATTCCACCATTAAAAATCCAATGGGAATGATCAATGATGTTCTCATTGTTGCAAATAGGAATTTGGTGCCCGTGGATTTTATTGTTCTTGATATAGATTGCAATCTTTCTTGCCCTATTATTCTTGGTAGACCTTTCCTTAGAATGATTGGCGTGATTATTGATATGAAGGAAGGGAATATTAGATTCCAATTTCCATTAAAGAAAGGCATGGAGCACTTTCCAAGAAATAAAGTCAAATTACCTTATGAATCTATCATGTGGGCTACTTATGAATTTAGTGCCAAAGATGGCACTCGTTAGATCTATCTTCGCTTTTATGCCTAGCTAGGGGCGTTAAACGATAGCGCTAGTTGGGAGGCAACCCAATTTTCTTTATGTTTTTTGTTTTTGATCCTGTTTAGTAATAAGTCTTGCTTCTACCTTCTGTTTAGTTGTGTTTTTATCTTTTAATTAGTGTTTGTGCCAAGTATAACCTATAGGATAACCTATGATGTTAGTTGATTTGATTCTGCTGAAAAACAGAAACTTTGCGCTCACGAATATAATTTTGTTAAATCACAGGAACGTGATTTTGCGTTGATTCTTTTTTCTGCTGATCAATAAACAAATTTTACAGGACTTACTATTTTGGTAGGATTTTTAGAGTTCCAAAAGTTTGCTTTAGTTACATATTCCTACAGACTGTTCTGTTTTTGACAGATTCTGTTTTTCGTATGTTGTTTGCTTATTTTGATGCATCTATGGCTAGTAAATTAGTTTATAAACCATAGAGAAGTTGGAATACAGTAGGTTTAACACCAAAATAAATAAATAATGATTTCATTACAGTACCTTATGTGGTGGTTTTGTTTTCTTTCACTAACGGATCTTATAAGATTACCTGTTGAGTTTTGTGTTGTGAAGTTTTCAAGTTTTGGGTAAAGCTTTTATGGACTATGGAATAAAGGGTGGAAAGAGCCTAAGCTTGGGTATTCCCATGGCACCCCAATATATTAAAGAATAGCCAAAAGCCTAAGCTTGGGGATGCCCCGGGAAGGCATCCCCTCTTTCGTCTTCGTTCATTGGTAACTCTACTTGGAGCTATATTTTTATTCGCCACATGATATGTGTTTTCCTTGGAGCATCGTGTATTATATTAGCCTTTGCTTTTTAGTTTAACACAATCATCCTTGTTGTACACACCTTTTTGGATAAGCCTACTTGATTAAAATTTGCTAGAATACTCTATGTGCTTCACTTATATCTTTTGAGCTTGATAGTTTTTGCTCTAGTGCTTCACTTATATCTTTTAGAACACGGTGGTGTCTTAATTTTGAAGAAATTTCTAGTCTCTCATGCTTCAATTATATCTTTTTCAGAGTCTTTTAGAACAGCATGGTATTTGCTATGGTTTTAAAGTTGGTCCTAGAATGGTAGGCATCCAAGTTGGGTATAATAAAAACTATCATAGGAAGTGAATTGGATGCTATGATCAATTTGATACTTGATAATTGTTTTGAGATATGGAGGAAGTGATATTAAATTCATGCTAGTTGGGTGATTATGAATTTAAAGAATGCTTGTGTTGAAGTTAGCAAGTCCCGTAGCGTGCACGTATGGTTAAAGTTGTGTAACAAATTTGAAACATGAAGTGTACCTGGCTTGTGCATCCGTATGAGTGGTGGTCGGGGACGAGCGATGGTCTTTTCCTACCAATCTATCCCCCTAGGAGCATGCACGTAGTACTTGATTTTTGATGACTTCTAAATTATACGCACTTTTTCCTTTCCACCATTGCTAGCCTCTTCGGTACCGTGCATTGCCCTTTCTCACCTTGAGAGTTGGTGCAAACTTCGCTGGTGCATCCAAACCCCGTGATACGATACGCTCTATCACACATAAACCTCCTTATATCTTCCTCAAAACAGCCACCATACCTACCTATTATGGCATTTCCATAGCCATTCCGAGATATATTGCCATGCAACTTTCCACCGTTCCATTTATCGTCATCATGACATACTTTCCTTTTGTCATATTGCCATTGCATGATCATGTAGTTGACATCGTATTTGTGGCAAAGACACCATGCATTAATTTTCATACATGTCACTCTTGATTCATTGCACCATCCCCGTACACCGCCGGAGGCATTCATTTAGAGTCATATCTTGTTCTAGTTTCGAGTTGTAATTCATATGTTGTATTCAATGAAAGTGTGATGATCATCATTATTAGAACATTGCCCAAAGAAAAAAAGAAGAAGAAAAAAAGGCTAAAAGAAAAGAAAAGGAAGGCCCAAAAAAAGGAAAAGAAAAAAAGAAAAAAAATAAAAAAAATAAAAAGGGCAATGTTACTATCTCTTTTTCCACACTTGTGCTCCAAAGTAGCACCTTGTTCTTCATGTAGTGAGTCTCATATATTGTGCTTCAAAGTAGCACCATGTTTTTCATATAGTGAGTCTCATAAGTTCTCTTTTTCATACTAGTGGGAATTTTTCATTATAGAACTTGGCTTGTATATTCCTACGATGGGCTTCACCAAATGCCCTAGGTCTTCGTGAGCAAGCAAGTTGGATGCACACCCACTAGTTTTCTTTTGTTGAGCATTCATTTGTAGCTCTAGTGCATCCATTGCATGGCAATCCCTACTCCTCATGTTGACATCAATTGATGGGCATCTCCATAGCCCGTTGATTATCCTCGTCAATGCGAGACTTTCTCCTTTTTTGTCTTCTCCACACAATCCCCATCATCATATTCTATTCCACCCATAGTGCTATATCCATGGCTCACGCTCATGTATTGCGTGAAGGTTGAAAAAGTTTGAGATTATTTAAGTATGAAACAATTGCTTGGCTTGTCATAGGGGGTATAGATGTTGGGAACATCTTTGTGTGACAAAAATGAAGCATAGCCTAACAATATGATTTTGTAGGGATGAACTTTCTTTTGCCATGTTATTTTGAGAAGACATGATTACTTTGATTAGTATGCTTGAAGTGTTACTATTTCTTTTATCAATATGAACTTTTATTTTGAATCATTTCGATCTGAACATTCATGCCACAATAAATAAAATTACATTATGAATTATGCTAGGTAGCATTCCACATAAAAAATTCTCTTTTTATCATTTACCTACTCGAGGACGAGCAGGAATTAAGCTTGGGGATGCTTGATACGTCTCCAATGTATCTATAATTTTGTATTGTTCCATGCTATTATATTACCCCTTTTGGTTGTTTATGGGCTTTATTTTACACATTTATATCATTTTTGGGACTAACCTACTAACTGGAGGCCCAGCCCGTATTGTTGTTTTTTTGCCTATTTTAGTATTTCAAAGAAAAGGAATATCAAACAGAGTCCAAACGGAATGAAACCTTCGGGAGCGTGATTTTTGGAACGAACGTGATCCAGAGGACTTGGAGTGCAAGTCAAGAAGCTGCCAAAGCTCCCACGAGATAGGAGGGCGCCCCCCCCCTATAGGGCGCGCCCCCTGTCTCGTGGGCCCCTCGGGCATCCATCAACGTACTTCTTCCTCCTATATAAGCCCACGTACCCCGAAAACATGCAGGGAGCAGACAAAACACAATTTCCACAATCATAACCTTCTGTATCCGCGAGATCTCATCTTGGAGCCTTCGCCGGCATTCTGCCGGAGGGGGAATCGACCATGGAGGGATTCTACATCAACACCCTTGCCCCTCCGATGAGTTGTGAGTAGTTTACCACAGACCTACGGGTCCATAGTTATTAGCTAGATGGCTTCTTCTCTCTTTTTGGATCTCAATACAATGTTCTCCCCCTCTCTTGTGGAGATCTATTCGATGTAAACTCTTTTTGCGGTGTGTTTGTCGAGATACGATGAATTGTGGGTTTATGATCAAGTTTATCTATGAATAATATTTGAATCTTCTCTGAATTCTTTTATGTGTGATTGAGTTATCTTTGCAAGTCTCTTCAAATTATCAGTTTGGTTTGGCCTACTAGATTGATCTTTCTTGCCATGGGAGAAGTGCTTAGCTTTGGGTTCAATCTTGCGGTGTCCTTACCCAGTGACAGAAAGGGTTGCAAGGCACGTACTGTATTGTTGCCATCAAGGATAACAAGATGGGGTTTATATCATATTGCTTGAGTTTATCCCTCTACATCATGTCATCTTGCTTAATGCATTACTCTGTTCTTATGAACTTAATACTCTAGATGCAGACAGGAGTCGTTCGATGTGTGGAGTAATAGTAGTAGATGTAGGCAGGAGTCGGTCTACTTGTTGCGGATGTACTGCCTATATACGTAATCATGCCTAGATAATCTCATAACTATTCGCTTTTCTATCAATTGCTAGACAGTACTTTGTTCACCCACCGTAATACTTACGCTATCTTGAGAGAAGCCTCTAGTGAAACCTATGGCCCACGGGTCTATCTCTTATCATATATGCTTCCTATCTACTTTTATTTGCATCTTTACTTTTTGCATCTGTATTATAAAATACCAAAAATATATTTATCTTATCTTACTATCTTTATTAGATCTCACTTTCGCAAGTGGCCGTGAAGGGATTGACAACCCCTTTATTGCGTTGGTTGCGACTTCTCAGTTTGTTTGTGTAGGTGCATGGGACTTTTGAGGAGCCTCCTACTGGATTGATACCTTGGTTCTCAAAAACCGAGGAAAATACTTACGCTACTCTGCTGCATCACCCTCTCCTCTTTGAGGAAAACCAACGCAAGCTCAAGACGTAGCAGGAGGCCACTATGGGTCAACCCAGAGAACAATACCACAGTTGTCATCTTCCTGCAATATAAACAACCATAGCATGTGCAAAATCAATCTCCTAGGAAAATTATTTAAGCAATAAACTTTGAGGTACTGGCTTTAAAGAATGAACTTTGAGCATCTTTAAACAATGTAGGACCCTAAATGACTAGCCACTGAATTAAAAAATGAACTTTAAGCATCTTTGAGAAACAACTTTAATAATATAGCCAACTAAAGAATGAACCTCTGACACTAAACATTAACTAAATTTTAAGCTTCTGACATTGAATCTCTCTGACCTTAAACAATCAAATAATTTGCAAAGTGAGTACTCTTGTGAGCTAAACAATGATTATATGCACTGCAAACGAAGCTGTTGACCAATTATAAAATTACTGGCCAAATTAAATATACATGGCAAGCATCAACAAATTTTCTAATCCACTGATTAGCATCAGTAGTACTAAATGGCTACAAAATGACCCTCACAGCTACAAAATGACCATCACAGCTATCGTACAAGAGTACTCATTAAACAATGTGCATCAGCACATGGCTAGATTAAAGAACATGAACTCTATGCACTGGACTGGATAATTCTATGCACATGACTGGATTAAACAATACCATTAACACAGAGTTTGGACAGAATCTTACACTCATAGGACAGACTAAGAACCTCATGCCCATGTTAAATGCTTCGAATGCTACACGCCTCTCAGCCGCCACACCATGCTGATGGCAAAGAACTCTGGGTGATGTCTCAATGCCACTGTAGTCTTGGTCTTCAATGCTAGCAGGGATCTACAGGAACAAAAGGAAAACAAAATCCCCAAATCAAATCAAATCCCACCAAATCCCAAATCTGATAACCCAACCCTAACCCTAGCTCTACAACTCACCCGGTAATGCATGGCTTCGTCCTCGGAGAGGTTCATGTATTGCACGCTTGAGTCCTGGCTGCTCTCGTCCTCCATGGCGCGACGGCGAGCCGGTTGAGGTGGCAGCGGCGGCGGGCAGCGGGCGGCGGGCGGCGGCGAATCAGAGAGAGGAGGGAGAGCGACAGTGAGAGTGAGGTCGAGCGAGAGTGAGGCGAGTCCGACCGAGCCCATGTAACCAACCGCACCGGCCTCGTCCTAGTCAGCGCACCGGGCACGCGCCGATTGGCCTCCGTGTCACCTGATAGGTGGGCCCGGTCTGTCAGATACATGGTCAATACTCACTTATACGGCTGTCAGTCCGTTATGCATCACTTAGGCCCTGAGTTGGTACTGAACTGCGACATGCACGAGTAGTGGTACTGATTCGTGAGTAGGTGCGCAAGTGTGGTACCAACGTGCAATTAACTCCCCGCTCAATGCATTTCACTATTCCATGCAACGCGCGGGCACCTTAGTATATATAGGATGACCATAAATTTAATTAACACTATATATAGTACGATAAATGCTCGTGCATGTCACCAAAAATTATGTCATTGAAAATTTTGTTCAAATACGAATCCAATGATATAGTTTTTGTTGGCATGCACTAACATTTTGTCAGTTAAATCTTAAGTCAAATTACATGGGGGACTAATAAACCACGACCGAGGTAGTACTAGTGTACAGGGCGGCACTGCAGGGGAGTCTCACCCCGCTCGTGGCGCAGCAGTAAAGCCGTCATATCACAAAACCCCACCACTCCAGTAATAAGTGGCCTGGTAAAATAAACGGACAAGCAACCATCACATCCTCCAGTCTTTTTTTCTTTTCATCTCTCTGCATTTACTTTGTCCGGTTCATCTTGCACACTCGATCCCTAGCTACTACTCCTAGTATCCCTAGCTACTACTCCTAGGGCCAGTTCTTTTGGCGGCTTAAAAAATAAGTTGTCTCTTCCCCAGCTTTTCCCACGAGACTAGTCACAGTGGAGAGTAACATAATGTGCCTCACTCATTCATTTAGGCTTCTAGACTACTAGCTCCGTCCTGGTTTATTAGTCACCATTGTAATTTGTCCTAAATTTTGACCGAAGATTTAACTAATATAAAAACCACTGTTCAAAAAAAAATCTTCCAATTCAGCGATTTATCATCCGATTTATCACTACTCTTGGGGTGACCGATAAGATTATGCCTTATCTTCATCGTTTATTGTTTGGCCGATTTATCGCTATTACAAGCATGGTCAAAATTTGACACAGAATACAATGGGGACCAATAAACCAGGACGGAGGTAGTAGTTATGGGATTACTAATCTAGAAGCCTAAAAGAACTGGGCCCTGGTACTCCTAGTAGTACTACTCTACTCAACATGGAATTCCAATTACACTGCACAACTTGTTAGGCAAAAAACTCGATACATGGTGTACGAAGTGGTTTGGGAAATGCATGCCTTCCCGATCAGTGAGATACTCCGTATAAAGTACGATAGAGAAATAACCACAGAGAAGGAAGCTAAAAGTAAACAATCAAACGAGCATTTTTGCATTTCTTTTGCATTGAATCGTTTAACAAGCTTGACTAGTGCTGTTTTTCTACTTTTACAAAAACTGCATCGTAATGTTAATACGTGCATTTACACGTACATAAGTAATAGTAGTAGCACAGTCTGCAAGCATATATAGAGCGAGATGTGTAGTGCGATATATAGTTAAGTTTGTGCTATATGTATGTACTTAGAAAATGCGTACGGATACACAAGGTTTCCAAACTTTTCCTTTTACATACTTAATTAAGGACACTTATAATTCCCGAATGTTCGGGATTTATCATTTGCATCCCAAAACTAATGAGATTGCCTTACGAAACTAAATTATTTTTAATAAAAGCCATGACTCTCGCACGAGCACTTGCGGCGCGCCACGAGTGCCCTAGTGCGCGGCCGTTTCCCAGCGCGCCGACACAACGCCTCTTCCTCAGCCTTGCAACTCGTGAGGTGCTGATTGGCGGCTTGCCGGCGGGTGAGCGCGATCTCACCGGTGTGGTGATCTGGCGCCAACAGGTACTCATCGCTGGAAGCATGCACCCGGTCCATGTACCGAGCATAGATGATGCGCTTGGCCCGACTGCACTCAGGGTTTTGGCACGGGCATCCTCCACCATGCTCACGACCCTCGCACGAGCCTTCTGCCAAAGAGCCAATTGTCTGTCTCTCTCGGACCCGACATAGGCCTGCCAGGCAACATGCCTGGCGGTGCACTTCTCTTCCTCGGCCTTCTTCTCCGCATCTATTTTGGCGCGCTCTGCCGGAGGCAAAGCGTCCAACAAGACATCCTCCATTTCCTTCCAAAGCTCCTCAAGGCTTGGGGGCTTGGCAGGCGGTGCGATGTTCTCCTTGTAGCGGGGAGCCGATGCATCCTCCGACGCGTGTGTTGGCGAGACTGGGAACGCCGACACGTCCACCTCGACGCGTCGCGGCGAGGAGCGGAACACCGATGCGTTGATACGTCTCCAACGTATCTATAATTTATGAAGTATTCATGCCATGTTTACAATAATTTTATATGGTTTTGGTATGATTTGCATGGAACTAACCCGGACTGGCGCTGTTTTCAGCAGAACTACCATGGTGTTGTTTTTTGTGCAGAAATGAAAGTTCTCCAATCACCGCGAAACTTTTTGTGGAATTTTTATGGACCAGAAGACTACCAATGTGCCAGAGCAGCACCTGGGGGTGACCCGAGGGGGGCACAACCCACCAGGGCGTGCCTGGGACCCCAGGCGCGCCCCGGTGGGTTGTGCCCACCTCGGTGTCCTCCCGCACCCCCTCTTCACCCTATAAATTCTCAAATATTCCCAAAACCCTCATGGAGACCCTAGATCAGAAGTTCCGTCGCTGCAAGCCTCTGTAGCCATGAAAAAACAATCTAGACCCCATTCTGGCACTCCGCCGAAGGGGGAAATCATCACCGGTGGCCATCTTCATCATCTCGGCGGCCACCATGATGAGGAGGGAGTAGTCCACCCTCGGGGATGAGGGTTTGTACCAGCAACTATGTGTTTAATCTCTTTCTCACGCAATCTTGAGATGTCACGATCTTGACGTATCATGGGCTTTGTTAACATAGATGGATTATATGATGTTTCTCCCCTCTCTACACTTGTTGTGATGAATTGAATCTTTACCCTTTGAAGTTTTTTCTTGTTGGATTGAATGTTCAGATATGAGAAGACATGATATATGTCTTGCATATGAATACGTGTGGTCACAATGGGGTATTATTTTGATTCACTTGATATATGTTATGGAACTCAACTTGCGGATTCCTGAGGTGACTTTGTGGTAATCTATGCATTGGGGTTGATGCATGTTTTTATTATCTTTTCTTCGATAGAAACTTTGGGGTCTCCTTCTAGTTCTTTGTGTGGATTGAGTATTATGATCATGAAGTTCTTTGATGCATATTGTAGAATTAACTCACAGATACTTGTGGTGACATTGGATTATCTAGGTGACATTAGAGTTGGTTGATATGTGTCATATGGTGTTATTTTAGTACGAACTCTTGGCTAGATTGATCAGAAAGAATAGCTTTGTGTTATTTTAGTACGAACTCTAGGATAGATTGATCGGAAAGAATAGCTTTGAGGTGGTTTCGTACCCTACAAACAATTTCTATCTTTTGTTCTCCGCTAATAGGAACTCGGGAGTGATTCTCTATTGCTCTTTGAGAGATAATCATATGATCCAACTATGTTAGCACTGCTGAGAGATTTCACTAGTGAAGTATGCACCCTAGGCCTCATTTTCCATTATTGCAATACAATTTGTGCTCCGTTTTATCATTTACTACCTTGCTATTTTTTATTGTTCGCACTAAGAAAACTCATATCTACTATCCATACTACACTTTTATCACCATCTCTTCGCCGAACTAGAGCACCTATACAATTTGCCATTGTATTGGGTGTGTTGGGGACACAAGAGATTTCTTGTATTTGATTGCTGGGTTGCTTGAGAGAGAATATCTTCATCCTACACCTCCCACGGATTGAGAAACCTTAGGTCATCCACTTGAGGGAAATTGCTACTGTCCTACAAAACTCTACGCTTGGAGGCCCTGAAAGCAGAAGTGCTCCCTGGGTGATTTTGGTAATTCATGAAAACATATCTCTTGTTGGACTAATACTTCTACCTAGTGCATTTCAGATAAGTTCAACATTGGAGTGGCGTGGACATGGACAAGAGGGTGTGGAACCCCTTCAATATGCTAAGAAGAAATATTGGCAAAAGCTCAAGAATCTACATTTTCTATTTTAGTGATCCAAGATCACATTGAGTCCATAGGAAAGCCAATACTATTAAAAGGGGATGAGTTGTTGCTTAATGGATTACTTGCTCAAAGTGCTTAGTGATATGCTCCAAAACCCTCAGCCACTTTCTCACATCCACATATGTCCTAAACCTAAATGTCAAACTTGTCCCCACCGACTTTGTCTATCCGGCACCACCGAGTTTCATCTTATTCAGCCACTGCCAAACCCTAGTCACTCCGGTCTCACCGATGGGATCTCGGTCTCACCGAGATGGGCTTGCAAACTCTCTGTGATCTATTGCAACATTTTCGGTCTAATCTAGTTTGTTCAGTCGGTCCCACCGAGTTCGCTTGACCAATCCTATGTTTACTTATTACCAAAACCAGTCTCACCAAGTTTGCATAATCGGTCAAACCGAGTTGAGGTTTTACCCAGCACATCGGTCCCACCGAGATGGCTATATTGGTCCCACCGAAAACTCTAACGTTCATATTTTGACCTAAATCGGTCTGACCGAGTTTGCTGATTCAGCCCCACCGAGTGTGGGAATCTGTGTGTAACAGCTAGATTTTGTGTGGAGGCTATATATACCCCTCCACCCATCCTTCATTTGTGGAGAGATCCATCAAAACAAATCTACACTTCCACCACTCATTTTCTAAGAGAGAACTACCTACTCAAGTGTTGAAACCAAGATATTCCAATCCTACCATATGAATCTTGATCTCTAGCCTTCCCCAGGTTGCTTTCCACTCAATTCATCTTTCCACCATAGCCAAATCTATGAGAGAGAGTTGAGTGTTGGGGAGACTATCATTTGAAGCACAAGAGCAAGGAGTTCATCAACAACACACCATCTATTACCTTTTGGAGAGTGGTGTCTCCTAGATTGGTTAGGTGTCACTTGGGAGCCTTCGTCAAGATTGTCGAGTTGAACCAAGGAGTTTGTAAGGGCAAGGAGATCGCCTACTTCATGAAGATCTACCCTAGTGAGGCAAGTCCTTCGTGGGCGATGGCCATGATGGGATAGAAAAGGTTGCTTCTTCGTGGACCCTTCGTGGACTCACGCAGCCGTTTCCCTCTGTGGGTTGAAGTCTCGATCAACATGGATGTATGATAGCACCACCTATTGAAACTACGCCAAAAATCTCCGTGTCTCCAATTGCGTTAGCACACTCCAATCCCATCCCTTTACTTTCTTGCAAGTTGCATGCTCTAATTTCCACTGCTCATATACTCTTTGCATGCTTGCTTGAATTGTAATGCGTGTGCTTGAAATTGTGTTAATCTACCACCTCAACTTGAAAAACTAAAAAATTGCCAACTTTGTTTGTTGAGTGTCTAATCACCCCCCCCCCCCTCTAGACACCTCTTCTCGATCCTTTCTATTGGTATCAGAGCATTGGTCTCCATTGCTTTGGTTTAATCACCATTGGAGGAAGATGGATGAGTCTACGTTGGGGAGTCTTAGACGTAGAGTGCCTATGCTTGATGGAGAGTTCTTTAGTCAATGGAAAAATGAAATGTTTGTAATTTGTCATGAATATCACTTGAACAAGTACATTACTACTCCTTGTGAACCCCTTGTTGATCCCTTGCATTCTACCCATGATGAGTCTCTTGACATGATTCGCAATCTTAGAACTATCAATCTTATCACTAGAGGATTGCCTAGAAATTTGATTGGTCACTTGCCAACTCTTGATTGTGCTTATACTATATGGAGATTTCTTGAGGAACGATTTCCTGACTATTCCTTGAGAAACTTAGATGAGATTCTTCACAAGTCTATTGCTTTGAATAAGATGAATCCCAATGATCCTAAGTTTGGAGATTGTTTATTTGAGGTTACCAATCTTATGTGTGCCAAAGGAGATGTTGGAATCATTAGCAATATTATTTCTGAAGCTATTAGAATTCATAGAGATGAACATTGTCAAAATCATATATGTAATGAATCACTCTCTCTAGGAAATGATCATTTGCAAGATGGTGTTGAACATGGATACTATGATGATGATGATGATGATGACTTTGATTTTGAAGAGTCTATGAGACACTTTGGTCTTATGGCTAACCTACGCGGCTACAAGGCTAGAGGAAAGGAATGGGTCCTTGATAGTGGATGTACCGATCACATGACCGGAGATAAAGATATGTTTGGTGAGCTTGGTGAAAATGACGGCCCTCGAAAGTATGTCACTTTCGGTGATAACTCAAAGGGTAAGGTGGTTGGCCTTGGTGAGGTGGCCATCTCACATGACAGATCCATACAAAATGTTATGCTCATTGAATCTCTTGGCTATAATCTACTTTCTGTATCTAGACTAGTTGACTTTGGTTTCAATGTCCTATCTACTAAAGTAGACTGCCAAGTGTGTCCAAGAGATAATCATAAAATGGTCTTTACCGGCATACGTAGAGGTGATCTATACATTGTTGATTTCACTAAAAAGGTTCAACCTAGAACTTGCTTAATTGCTAAATCTTCCAAAGGATGGTTGTGGCATAGACGGTTAGGTCATGTGGGCATGTGAAACCTTGACAAGCTTATTAAAGGTGATTATATCCTTGGTGTTAAAGATGTCATATTTGATAAGGATAGACTTTGGAGCATTTGCCAAGCAGGAAAACTTGTTGGAGGAAGCCACCCCGTGAAGAACATCATGACCACGAGAAGACCGCTCGAGCTACTTCACATGGATCTCTTCGGTACCAACGCATACAAAAGTCTCGGTGGTAACTCGATTGGACTAGTCATCGTTGATGATTTTTCAAGATTTACGTGGGTGTTCTTTTTTGATGATAAATCGCAAGTTCAAAAGATCTTCAAAAACTTCACTAGGAAGGCCCAAAACCAATTTGAAGTGAAGATTAAGAAGGTTTGCAGCGACAACGGAACGGAGTTCAAGAACGCCAATGAGGACACCTTTCTTGACAAAGAAGGGATCTCACATGAGTTCTCGGCTACGTACACACCTCAACAAAATGGAGTTGCTGAGAGGAAGAACCGGATGCTCATCGAAATGGCAAGAACGATGCTTGATGAGTCACTACTGGAATTAGCTTATTTGCCGTCTGCCAACTCTTTGCCGTCTGCTGGCTAACGGCAAAGAAGGTCTTTGCTGTCTGTTGGCTGACGGCAAAGAAGGTCTTTGCCGTCAGCCACACGAAAACAGACGACAAAGGTGTGGCTGATGGAAAACAAGGTCTTTGCCATCAGCCAATTCTTTTCCCTCCGCTGGCTGATGGCAAAGAATCTTTACCGTCCGCTAGAAGACGACAAAGAGGTGGGTGGGTCCAGTTATTGTTTAACCAACTCAAGCCCACCGGCCCCACCTCTTTGCCGTCCACAAGCGGATGGAAAAGAATCTTTGCCGACCATTGGCGGACGGCAAAGAGGTGGGTACGTTAACGGCCGTGCCACCCCCGCCTGATGTCTCTTCTCTCCACTCTCTCATTCCCTCCCCACCCACACCTGCGCTGCCGCCGCCGACCCCGTCTACTGTAGCCGGCCGCCCCACACCCCTCCACTGCGGCGCCCTGACCTCCACCGCACCCCCACCGCCCCTTCCACGTTGCCCCCCGCCCCCTCCCCTCTGTCGCCATCCCCCACCCACACCGCCCCACGCCGTCGCCGCCGACCCCGTCCGGCGTAGACGGCCGCCCCACCACCCTGCACCCCTCCCCAATCTCCACCGCGGCCCTGCCGCCCCTTCCACGTCGGCCAGCCGCACCGCCGCCATCCCCGCCCTGTCCCGCCACGGTCGTCCGGCCTCCCCCTCCACCGGTCGCCGCCTCCTCCAGCGGCCGCCGCGGCCGTCCGACCTCCCCCTCCACTGGGTCGCCGCCTCCTCCTACACGTGAGCTCCTCCCCCCTTTTTTATTTAATTAGTTTCTTTTAGTTTCTTTTAGTTTAGTTTCTGTTTAAGTTATAGTTTTAGTTTTAGTTTAGTTTATTTTAGATTAGCTTTAATTTTAGTTTAGTTTATTTTAGATTACTTTTAGTTTTAGTTTAGAAGAAGAAGTAGAAGGAGGAGGAGGAGGGAGGAACAGGAGGAGGGAGAAAAAGAAAGAAGAAAAGAAGAAGAAGAGGAAAAAGGAGAAGAAGAAGAAGAAGAAGAAGAAGAAGAAGAAGAAGAAGAAGAAGAAGAAGAAGAGGAGGAGGAGGAGGAGGAGGAGGAGGAGGAGGAGGAGGAGGAGGAGGAAGAGGAGGAGAAGAAGAAAGAAGAAGAAGAAGAAGAAGAAGAGAAGAAGCAAAGGAGAAAAGAGACCCTGACCCCGACCCTCGACACCCCGGCACGACACCCCGACCACGACCCCTGACCCCCGACACCATGACACCACACCCGACCCTGACCCCGACACCCGACCAACCGACACCCTGACACCACACCCCGACCCACACCCCGACCCCGACCCCGACCCCGACACTCTGACCCCGACCCCGTCACGACACCCCGGCACGACACCCCGACCCCGACACCCTGACACCACACCCCGACCCCGACCCCAATCACCGACACCCCGACACCTAACACCCCGACCACCGACACCCTGATATCACACCCACCCTTACCCCCGAACCCCGACACCCTGACACCACGCCCTGACCCACACCCCGACCCCGACCCCGACACCCTAACACCCCGACCCCAACACAACACCCCGGCACGACACCACAACCCCGACACCCGGACACCACACCCCGACCCCGACCAACGACCATCGACACACCCACACCTGACACCCCGACCACCGACACCCCAACCCAGACCCCCAACACCCCGACCCTGACCTCGACACCCCGACACTCTGAGACCCATACAATCGACACACCGACCCCCCCCCCCACCCCGACCCCGACCCCCCACACCCTGACACCACAACCCGACACCCTGACAGCACACCCCGACCCCGACCCCGACACCCTGACGCCCTGACCATCCACGGACATGATGATGATACGAAAACATGATATATATTTGTGTTGATCAGTGTCGGTGTCAAAACCGGCGGATCTCAGGTAGGGCGTCCCGATCTGTGCGTCTAAGGCTAATGGTAACAGGAGGCAAGGGACACGATGTTTTACCCAGGGTCGGGCCCTCTCGATGGAGGTAAAACCCTACTTCCTGCTTGATTGATCTTGATGATATGAGTATTACAAGAGTTGATCTACCACGAGATCGTAGAGGCTAAACCCTAGAAGCTAGCCTATGATGATTATGATTGTCCCTCTAAGGACTAAACCCTCCGGTTTACATAGACACCGGAGGGGGCTAGGGTTTACATAGAGTCGGTTACAGAGAAGGAAATTTATTATCCGGATCGCCAAGCTTGTCTTCCACGCAAAGGAGAGTCCCATCCGGGCACGTGACGAAGTCTTGAGTCTTGTATCTTCACGCTCCAATAGTTCAGGCAAAGTGTATAGTCCTGCTGTCCAGATACCCCCTAATCCAGGACTCCCTTAGTAGCCCCTGAACCTGGCTTCAATGACGTCGAGTCCGACACGCAGTTTGTCTTCGGCATTGCAAGGCGGGTTCCATCTCCGAATACTCCAAAGTACCTGTCACAACAAACAGTGTCCGACTTCCCATCAATGTTGTACTCCTCGGCTTTTGTGCTCCAATAATGGCCATCTCCACATGTCGAGTGAATATGAGGAGCCGGGGTATTTTTGCATTTGCCACCCCGGCCCTGCAAGCAAACCATCTATTTGAAGGGATGGGGATCCTCAGATCCAAACCTCACCTTCTTCCCTTGAGCAAGCATCTAACAGAGCGCTCCGGAAAAAACCATTCCAACATGGCCCGCAGCTCCTCTTCCCGTTCCCTTTGCTCCAAGCCAGGCGACTAGGAAGAGTGTTCAGTTCCTCAAAGCCGTTTGATAGAGTTACAGACCCAAGGGTTTCTTCCACCGGCGTTCATGGTTCCCGTCCGAGCCGGACTAGCCACCTATAATGGCGGGGAGCAAGCGGAGAGATCTCCTAATCCATCCCCGGGGGAGCAAATATGCCTCATCCCGCATTTGTTAAGAGGCGTCGGGTTTCCAATCCACCCATTCCTTCGCGGGCTCCTGGAGTTCTATGGCCTCCAGGTGCACAACTTTACCCCTCCCTCCGCGCTGCACATAGCGGGATATGTTGCCCTTTGTGAACTATTTCTGGGCTGCGAGGCTCACTTCGGGTTATGGAAAAAGTTGTTCTGCCTCGTCCCTCGAAACCAGGGGGAATCCATATGTCAAGTGGGCGGAGCCTAAGTATGGCGCGTCACCGAGACCGGATACATGTCCGGTACTCCCAAGAAGGCACCCGAAAACTGGCCTTCGGAGTGGTTTTATGTTGATGACGTTCCCCTTCCGGACCCAGTCCGGATGGGTCTCCCTGAGTTCAGTAATGCTCCACCGAAGGCGCGTAGAAGTTGGCGCCCTCAGGGCCCCCAAGAGGAGGATACTAGAGAAGTACACTTCCTGATGAGCAGGATAAAGATACTGGCCAAATCAGGGCTGACAACAGTCGAAGTTATAGCAATATGCATAATGCGGGGAGTGAAACCGCTTCAATATCGGGGGAAGCCCATGTGGCATTACAACAGGGAAGATGATGCCACCCACTGCGGTCGTAAAGGTCCGGACTCCGCCACTGCTCTGGCGAGGATATTGTCCGATTTGTATAAAGGAGAAGAAGAAGAATTTCTTCATATTAAACCGCGGGATGGGTTTTCTATGTACAACCCCCCAAGCTGGGTAAGTCGTCACTCTTCCCCCCGCTCCATTCATTCTGGAGTCCTTCGTCACAATTATTTATCTCAATATTTCTGAGCAGGAACTGAGGAGGGCCGTAGAAGGATTCAACAGCCCCTCCCCACAGCCAGAGGACCCCGGGTGGGCCTTCGATCCAAGACTTGAAGAAGATCCGGATATTACTGTGGAGCTCGTCAACGGGACATTTTATCAGGCCAGCTGCGATGGTGCCTCGGTGGCTATTGTCGCCGATTATACCGGACTGCTACCTGCATCGCGTGTAAGCAAAGCCAAAACCTTGTCCTCCGAAGAAGACTCCTTTCTGATACCATGCCTTATTCCTAAAGTATCGTATTTGCATAGACGACCATCGGAACGCAGCGCCGAGCCCCTGGGGGCTCGTTGGCAAAGGGCGTCCGGATCGGGCAGGCTTAAGAGGAAGGCGGTTAGGGCCGAAACGCCGTTACAGAGGTATGGTAAAAACCTGCTCTGTAATTATTGTGTTTGAAATGTAACAGCGCCCTTTGTGTTATGGCAGAAAGAGGAGTTGCCAGACTATATCCGGAGATCCTGCCGATCACACCTCCACCAGCCGGATTCCAAAACTGGCTTCGAGAGAGGAGGCTGATGCGGGGCCGATGCCGGATTGTCCTCCGGCAGAGGATGCGGATATGCTTTCCGCCACAAATTCAGAAGTAGAGTGTGCTATGAATCAGCGGCGCCGACGGGCCGTACTTCGCAATAACATCTTTTCCAAAGAGGCTTTTAATGCTTTCAATTCAGGGGATGCATACCTCCGAGATGCTCAAGGCAGGATCGCCCGGGCGACGGACCAGTATGCCAAAGATATACGGGTAAGAAAATTTGATAAGCATGTATAGCAGTAGGCCCTGAGACTTGGAACGGTTGGAACAACTGTTTTAAGGATCAATGTATGCACATGTCCTTGTAGATACGAATGCCCAATTGTCTCAAGAGCTGGAGGAGTGCAAGACCCAGTTGAGGGCCGCAGTTGCCAAACTAGAGGAATCCCAGATAGCCTCATCTGGTAACATTTGTCTCAATAGAGAAATTGCATGGAAATGTACAAGTTAGTAATTGGCTTGTTTGATAAGTCTAATAGAAAATTCTGCAGACAATCCCGGGGAGAATCCGGAGATAATAAGAGAGAGCGAGTCACATCTCCAAAGGCAGCTAAAAGCTGGCGAGTGTGTTCTTACGCAAGTTAGGCGGGAGAAGAACGATCTTCAAGATGCCAATGTCCGGCCGGACGTCGAACTACGAGATGTTTGCACTCAGCTGGCGGACTCCATGAAGGAGAATAGAAGGCTTCGTCACATCATTTATGGTAAGTGACTAGACGAACTATAGTACAGCTCGGCAAGGAAGCATATTGAAAGAGTTTATATATGTAGGTATGTTGACGGGCCGCCCTGAAGAGGAGATGCCCGCGTCCGCAAGTGATTTACTGCAAGACCTCTCACAGCTGCACGAGCGAGCTCGGCAGGTGATGTAGGGTATTGCCCAGGCCTTGTGGCCATCCACCTCCCTGCCAAAAAGCATGGGGGAGCTCGTGGATGTGCTCCAAGGAGCACCGCGGCGCTTCCGATTGTGGAAGATGTCAGCCTGCCGACAAGGTGCAAGAGAAGCCTGGGCCATGGTGAAGACGCGCTACAACAAGCTTAACCCGAACCATATGGCCGAAGTTGGACCGGTGGGGCCACATGGGCAAGAAATTCCCGTGAGTCTGGTGTATGACCAAGTAGCATTAGCCGCAAAGTATTCCCAACAGGTTTGCATGCTAGATAGCCTGTTGGACGGTATAGAGGAAGAATATAGTCAGTCCAAGTGATTATGTAATTTAATGGACATATGTAGTCCCTAGCCGGATTAAAATCATTTGTCATGGCTGACCTTTTCGCTTCAGCCCCCGGATCCGATAGTCTGGGGTGTATCCAAATACCCGCTCAGTTATGCAGAACCGGGGTATGCGTGGAAACTAGGCGTAGGGTTCATAAGTGCTTGAACAGACAAGTACCCAACTAGTTATGTTATATTACATGGGTAGTAAGAAACATCTTCCAGGGAGAACAGTTCCGTTAGGGGTTCCTTTCCCTGAGTATGCATGCAATGATGTACATGTCCGGACTGCGAATAGAGACGCAGGAAACAAAAACTTCTGGGGATTCACGTTGTAATACACAAAAAACATCTTTTGTTCACTGACCGAATATTCCCTTAAGAACGCTAGCTTTTGGCTTCACCCAGTCTGAGGTACACATCTGGCTGAACTGGCAGTAACAATCGCAGAGGTGCTCCCCTTATGCCGTAGCCGAATTAACGGGAATGTAGGGCATAAACACAAGAGCCAGGCAACCCAGCATGGCCACATCTTAAGTCATATCGATGCATATAACGGTGAATAAAAAGGCACATATGGGAAAAGAACGCATATGTGATAGGCAAGAAGCCATGAAAGTAATTATATTTAGCTTCCGTATAGGAAGCCCCCAGGTATGATTTACACACATAGTGCGGCCGGAGTGATCCGAGCATCCGCACTGTATTGAGTACTTTGTGTGAAGAAGGAAGAAGGGCGAGAAAGGAAAAAAGGGGGGAACATAATTAAAAGGGCGGGGTTAAGGAGACGAACACTGAGTTCGGCGCTAGGCGTAGAATCTCCGGAGTCTGGCCGCGCTCCATGGGTTCGGCTCGAGTCTGTTATCAGATGCATTGCACAGGCAGTATGCTCATCCGGTGAGAACTTTATCAATAATGAAGGGACCCTCCCACTTAGGTTTGAGCTTGTCCTTCTTCTTCTCTGGTAGGCGTACAACAAGTTCGCCAATATTATAAGTTTTGGCCCGCACTTCTCTGCTTTGGTACCGCCTAGCCTGCTACCGATAGAATGCGGAATGGGCTTTTGTGACGTCGCGCTCCTCCTCCAGGGCATCTAAGTTGTCCTGCCGATCTAACTCGGCTTCCTTCTCTTTGTACATGCGCACGCGAGGTGAGTCATGGATTATGTCGCAGGGTAGCACTGCTTCTGCGCTGTACAGCATAAAAAATGGTGTGTATCTGGTGGTGCGATTCAGCGTGGTACGCAGCCCCCAGAGTACGGAGTCGAGATCCTCGACCCAGTGCGTGTCCGATTCTGTCAAGGACCGCACTAGTCTAGGTTTGATGCCGCTCATGATGAGACCGTTTGCACGTTTGACCTGGCCGTTTGTTTGGGGCTGGTAGACGGAGGCGTAATCGAGTTTAATGCCCATGTTGCCGCACCAAGTTTTCACTTTGTCGACTGTGAAGTTTGAGCCATTGTCAGTGATGATGTTGTGGGGGACGCCGTAGCGGGGCACAACCCCGGATATGAAGTCTATCACTGGTCCGGATTCGGCCGTTTTAACTAGTTTGGCCTCTATCCATTTGGTGAACTTGTCCACCATGACAAATAGGTATTTTTTCTTATGGCTTCCCCCTTTAAGAAGTCCGACCATATCCAGCCCCCAGACTCCAAAGGGCCAAGTAATGGGGATTGTTTGGAGAGCGGTATGGGGCATATGGCTCTGATTGGCAAAGAGCTGGCAACCGACGCAGTGTTGGACAAGGTCCTATGCGTCTGCTCAGGCTGTCGGCCAATAAAAGCCTGTACAGAAGGCCTTGCTGACAAGTGCCCGAGCCGCAGCGTGGTGCCCGCCGAGTCCGGCATGGATTTCAGCCAAGAGTTGCCGCCCTTCCTCCTCGGAGATGCATCTTTGGAGCACTCCGGTCGCACTTTTCTTATAGAGTTCTCCCTCATGGACTTTGTAGGCCTTGAACGCCGCACAATAAAACATGCTTCATTTTGGTCCTCGGGGAACTCCTACCTATTTAGGTAGGCTAGAAAAGGCTCGGTCCACGAGGCGATTACAGCCATGATTTCATGGGCCGAAGGTGTTATTTCGGTGGCGGAGCCTCCGATTACGTCAGATGGTTCGGAGTCTGGGGCTGTGTTCAGATCCGGTCTAGTGTTGCCGGACTCCCCTTCCCATACCACGGATGGCTTGAACAGCCTTTCCAGGAATATGTTAGGTGGCACAGGGTCGCGTTTAGCACCGATGCGGGCGAGGATATCTGCCGCTTCATTGTTTTCTCGAGCCACATGGTGGAATTCGAGCCCCTCGAATCGAGCTGACATTTTAAGGACGGCATTACGGTAGGCCGCCATTTTCGGATCCTTGGCATCAAAGTCTCCATTTATTTGTGATATTGAGAGGTTTGAATCGCCGCGCACTTCTAGGCGTTGAATGCCCATAGAGACTGCCATCTGAAGACCATGCAACAGAGTCTCGTATTCGGCTGCGTTGTTGGAGTCTGTGTATAATATTTGGAGTACGTACTGGACCGTGTCTCCGGTGGGGGAAGTGAGGACTACACCTTCCCCCAATCCAGCCAGCATTTTAGAGCCATCGAAGTGCATCATCCAATTAGAGTACGCGTCGTACTCTTTAGGGAGTTCGGCTTCTGTCCATTCGGCAACAAAGTCAGCCAATACTTGCGACTTAATGGCCGTCGTGGTTTGTATGTTATGTCGAACGGGAGGAGCTCGATGGCCCATTTAGCAATCCGTCCTGTAGCATCACGGTTGTTTATTATGTCTTTGAGTGGTACTTCAGAGGCCACCATAATCGAACACTCTTGGAAGTAGTGTCGTAGCTTCCGGGATGCCATTATGACCGCGTGTGCTATCTTTTGATAGTGCGGGTATCGGGATTTGCATGGGGTGAGGACCGTGGACACGTAATATACCGGGTTTTGGAGCGGGCATTTGTATCTGTCTGCTTCTCATTCGACGACGAGCACTGCACTTACAACTTGATGTGTTGCAGCTATATACAATAGCATAGGTTCGCCAATATTTGGTGCTGTCAGGACTGGATTACTGGCCAGTAAGGTCTTTATTTCATCCACTCCGGCCGCGGCTGCATCCGTCCACACAAAGTGTTCGGTGCATCGAAGAAGGCGGTACAGAGGTAGTGCCTTTTCTCCTAATTGGGAGATAAAGCGGCTTAAGGCAACCACGCATCCAGCTAGTTTCTAGATATGCTTGAGGTCTGTTGGGATAGCCAACTGCAACAGAGCTCGGATTTTGGCCAAGTTTGCTTCAATTCCACTATTGGAAACGATGAAGCCAAGCAACTTCCCGGAGGGTACGCCAAAAACACACTTTTCCGGGTTTAGCTTGATGTCGTATGTTCGGAGGTTATCAAACATAAGCCTCAAGTCATCTATTAGGGTTTCGACGTGTCTTGTTTTTATGACCACGTCGTCCACATATGCCTCCACTGTTTTGCCGATTTGCTTTTCCAGGCATGTTTGAATCATGCGTTGATAGGTTGCGCCGGCATTTTTAAGCCCGAAAGGCATAGTGTTGAAGCAGAAAGGACCATATGGCGTTATGAAGGCCGTTGCAGCTTGGTCGGACTCTGCCATCTTTATTGGATGGTATCCGGAGTATGCGTCGAGGAAAGACAGTGAGTCGTGTGCTGCGGTGGCGTTGATGGTTTGGTCGATGCGAGGGAGGGGGAAGGGAACCTTGGGGAAAGCCTTGTTGAGGTCTTTGAAATCGACGCATAGGCGCCAGGATTTTTCCTTCTTCGGTACCATTACCAGATTTGCCAGCCAATTCGGATGCTTGATATCTCTGGTGAATCCGGCCTCAAGTAGCTTGGCTAGCTCCTCTCCCATGGCTTGCCGTTTAGGCTCTGAAAAGTGCTGAAGAGTCTGTTTGACTGGCTTGTATCCCTTCAGTATGTTGAGGCCGTGTTCATCCAGTCTGCGTGGGATGCCCAGCATGTCCGAAGGATGCCAGGCGAAAATGTCCCAGTTCTCGCGTAAGAAGTCTCATAGTGCGACGTCCATGGTAGGACTCAACTGTGTTCCCATGGACGCTGTCTTCATGGGGTCCGTTGGATGGACCTGGAATTTAACTATCTCGTCTGCGGGTTTGAATGAGGTGGACTTGGGTCGTTTGTCGAGTATCACGTCGTCCCTGTCCATTGTGGTGCGCAGCGTTGTTAATTCATTGGCTGCTAAGGCTTCGGATAATGCTTCTAGGGCTAGTGCTACGGTTTTATTTTCGGCGCGGAATGCGATGCCCGGATCACTAGCTAGAGTGATGATTCCATTGGGCCCGGGCATCTTGAGCTTCATGTACCCGTAATGGGGTATAGCTTGAAAGCTTGTGAATGCGTCCCACCCTAAAAGAGCATGGTATCCGCTGCTGAAAGGGGCCACTTGGAATGTGATTTCTTCGGACCTATAATTCTCCGGAGTGCCGAATACCACATCGAGTGTGATTTTTCCCGCACACCGTGCCTCCCGACTAGGGATGATTCCCCTGAAGGTTGTGCCGCTTTGCTCAATGCGGCCTTTATCAATTTCCATCTTGTTGAGTGTTTCTTCGTAGATCAAGTTTAATCCGCTTCCGCCGTCCATGAGTACTTTTGTGAGCCGAAAGCCGTCCACGATTGGGCTAAGGACCAAAGCGGCCGGTGCCCGGACTGTCTGGAATTGAGGTTCGTCACTGACCTGAAGGTTATAGCAGTGTCGTTCCACGGATTTATTTTTTCCACGTGGCAGACTTCGACAAAATTTTGATGAGCTCGATTGCACCTATTATTTGAGGCGATAGTCTCGAAGACTATTAGTATCGTATTGTTGTCTTCGGTGGGGTGTTGTTCTGCTTTGTAGCTTACCAGAAGATCCTCGCCGCTTTTTGCCACCTGCTGGAGTATCCAACATGCTCTAAAGCTATGCGTTGGCGTAGTGTCCGGTGTGCTATGAATTTTGCATGGCCCATTGAGCCATTCTTCCAATACGGTTCCCTGCCTTGGAGTGGGCTTTGGTTTTTTGGGAATTGGATCAGGTAACTTACGAGAGTTTGCCCTTTTAGATCGGACAAAGGATTTAGTGAGAGCCGGATTATCCCAGAGATCTGTTTGGGTTGTCCAGGTGCTCTCTGTACTATGGCTGCTAAGTTGTCAAAGTGTACTATGTCACGGCGACTTATAGCATTAAGGATCCCTTTGTTTGTCCAATTTTTTGCAGAAAACTGAAATTGCGTCTTCCTCACGACAGTCCTTATCCCTGTTTAGCACAAGGAGGAATCTGGCCCAGTAGCGATGTACTGTCTCTTGGGGCCCTTGTCTGATATGGGAGAGACGGTTTAAGTCTGGGTGACTAGGTTTAGCTGAATCTGGATTCTTATCCAATCTAACACCCAGGGGCAGAGGAGCTTCCGGGCTTGACAGCTCGGGCTCGCCCGATTTTTCTGGCCCGGTGCCCGGTTCTAAGTCCGGGGTCTGGGTCATGTCCTCCCGCGAGCGGGTATCCGGCTTAGAGAGCTCGGTAATCCGGACATAATTCGTCCTCAAAGTAGAGGGATAATCCATGTGTGGCTCTTCCACTACCACTATCTCATGGGTGACCGGTGGAGTTTTAATATCCCTCTGGTCGAGTTTAAGCCCGATCCAATCATAGTTGTAGCGACTCCTAAAGCGGCGATGCGATCCAAGAGCTCATTGAGGGAGGAGAGATCTATTGGATTCATCTATTCGGCGAGTTCCGAATTGATGTGGAGGTTGTTTTTGATGACTTGAGAGGTAATCGTCGACGCGGAAGCCGATCGGGTGGCCATGACGAAGCCGCCTAATCAGAGAGTCTGGCCTACCACCAGCGCTCCCCCAGAGGTGATTTTGTCCTTGACAATCAGACGAGCCATCGAGCCTTGTAGTGACGACACATAGGAACTCTCAATGAAAGCACCAATGTTAGTGTCAAAACCGGCGGATCTCGGGTAGGGGGTCCTGATCTGTCTGTCTAAGGCTAATGGTAACAGGAGGCAAGGGACACGATGTTTTACCTAGGTTCGGGGCCTCTGGATGGAGGTAAAACCCTACTTCCTGCTTGATTGATCTTGATGATATGAGTATTACAAGAGTTGATCTACCACGAGATCGTAGAGGCTAAACCCTAGAAGCTAGCCTATGATGATTATGATTGTCCCTATAAGGACTAAACCCTCTGGTTTATATAGACATTGGAGGGGGCTAGGGTTTACACAGAGTCGATTATAAAGACGGAAATTTATTATCCAAATCGCCAAGCTTGTCTTCGACGCAAAGGAGAGTCCCATCTGGACACGGGATAAAGTCTTGAGTCTTGTATCTTGACGCTCCAATAGTCCGGACAAAGTGTATAGTCCGGCTGTCCGGATACCCCCTAATCCAGGACTCCCTCAATCGGGTGTATTTTTATTATGTTCATGATGATGATACACTTGATTTATATACATATTATTATGTTCATGTCAGGTATCCAATTTTTTATGTTGTACTAATTTCATTTACTTTTTGTCATTGCGGGTGTTGACAGGATGGTGGGCAACGGTCCAGAGTGCCCCGAGCCTCCTGCGAGCGCTACTGGGAGGGGTGGTTCCACTATTGCACCCCAGTCCCTCCGGAGAGCGCTGCTAGACAGTATGCAGACAACTGCGATGGGCGCTTCTACTTCGGCTTGGAGAGGTCGGGGGAGGACGAAGAAGGCTGGTAGAGGTGGACGTGGCAGCGGGAGAGGTAGGAAGGCTGCTACGCCTTCCTTGCCGCCACCCTTAGCTGATTCACCCGACCACAGGACTGCTCCGTCTGAGTGGAACCATCTCGGACTCCGATCCATGAGCTTCCGGTTGCTGATACTTCGCCCTACCAGACTCGGGTCGCCGATCCTTCGTGCCACGTGAGTCCGGTCCTAGAGTATTCATCCCAGAAGACTCCGGTCACAGGGTCTTCATCCCAGAATACTTCGGTCACGGGGTCTTCGTCCCAGAAGACTCCGGTCCCGCTTTCTTCTTCCCACGAGACTCTGGAGGCTAGTGGCCCAGAGGATGGTAGCGAGGACACCTTTTCAGATGATAGCTACAACGACGACGAGCTGGTTGAGAAGGGCAAAAAGGTATACAAGCGTGGCTATACAAAGCTCCCGCCCGTGCCGACGACCCCCGACCAGAGATGGTTGATTGCGCCTAAAGGGTTGAAGTAAGTGCATTTACTATTTTTTAACCTTTTGCCTTCATGTTCCTTCAAATTAATATCTAATGCATTGGCCTTGTCATACTGCAGGGGCTGGGTATACCCCCGTGACCATGGTGTCCGCAGGCCCAACCAGGTCCTTGGCACGCTTTGCCGGCAGCACTTCCCTGGGTGGGTCACGATGCCCGGTGAGGGTCAGGTTCCACAGCTAGCACTGAGCTGGAAGTTGTACTCTGTGGCCCCGGCCCCTCCGAGGGAGATGGTCGCCGGTGTCGCGTGCGAGACGGTGGCCGACATTGTGTTCCGTCGATTTCGGGTAATTTCTCCTTTACAGAATTAAAAATGAACACTACCTAGCTAGTGATTGTACTAATCATTGTTGTCTTCTTTGATTGCAGACCTTCTACGGGGTTTCAGAGGGAGAACAGGAGGCCGCGTCTATGGTTGTCGAAGCCGAGTGAAAGCACCTACTTCAGAACTTACGGCACGAGGCTCAGGTGCAGGCCGTTCGAGACTACTACGCCTCGGAGGGTATTAGGAGAGCCAAGAAGAAGTGTCGCAGCAAGTTTCTGAGTAGGGAGAAGTACTTGGCGGTAATTATACCTATTCTTAAGGCCTTGAACTTAGTTTTCTTGATTTGATTCATAGCGCTGAAATTTCTCTTGACTCACTTAGGTGCCCCCGAGATGGTGTGTCGATAAGATGGACTGTTGGGAGGCGTTGGTGGATGTGTGGTGCTCTCCCCAATGGCTACTCAAACACCAAAGGGCCAAGGATAAGCGCGACCAAATGGGAGGTGTGCCACGCCTTCAAGGGAGCTCCAACCTGTTTGAGTACGGGGATAACTGGGTATGTGGTTTGCTACATGATTCATGCAATTTCATTCTTCATGGTAGCATTTATCGTTTCCAAAATGACTTAATATGCTTAGTTAGTTAAAAAAGGCATAACTACCTTTGATAGTTCATTTATGACATACTTAGCTCTAAAATGACATAATAACCTTTAGATAGCTCTATAAAATGACTTAATATGCTTTAGTTAGTTAAAAAATGGCATAAGTACCTTCGATAGCTCAATAACGACCTAAACTAATCTTAGCTAGTTCATTCATGACATAATTAGCTCTAAAATGACATAATAACCTTAGATAGCTCTATAGAATGCCTAAATATGTTATAGTTAGCTAAAAAAATAGCATAACTACCTTGGATAGCTCAATAATGAGATAATTAGCATACTTTGGTCAAAAATGGCATAATAATCTTGGTTACCTCAAAATGACCTAAACTTAGCTTATTTTCCTCAAAAATAACATAATAACCTTTCTTAGCTCCAAAATGACCTATTTACATAGCAATATCATTCTTAATGCTAGCTTGAGCCCTTAACTAATATTTTGTTCCTCTCTCTCAGGCGCAGTACCATAAGAAGCCTATGCCAAGTCTGTTCGATCTCTATGGCATGGCCCATATGGCCCCTTACAAGAAGGCCAAGGCATTCATGGAGACTGACCTAGATCATCCAGAGAGCTTCACCAACATCTCCTCCCGCCACAAGCTTGTGAAGTACAGAGACAAGGGGAAGACGAGCAAAGGGGTGGACTTTAACCTGAGCCAGGATCCTTTTGATACAGAGCTGGTGATGATATCTGGTGGCGGGAGGTCCCATGGCTCTCAAGCCATTGCTGATGGACTGATACATTGTCCTAAGACTCTCCCGCATATCAAGAAGCGCCTGAGTAGCTCTGATCCTGAGATAACGCCTTGTGCACGGCCCGCGGAGCTCATCATGGTGGTTAGTTATGCGGACTCTCTGAACTTTCCTCCATTACATTGTGTGTGCGTTCGTCGATGATTACAATGCTAACGAGGAGTGCGGTGTTTCAGGAAGCGGTTGAGAGAGAGAGATTGAAGACCCAAACACTTTTGGAGGAGGCAAAAAGGGAGGCGGCGGAGAGGGAGAGGGAGAGGGAGGAGAGGACGGCTAAGCTATTGGAGGAGGAGAGGAACCGGAACGAGGCGTCTCACCGGGCCCTATACGAGGTCATCGTGGTACGTTTCTCGTGCATATTAGCCCAATCATGCACGTAATGTTCGCATTACTAACTAATATGACTAACTCGTGAGAACCAAATGTGCAGACCATGTGCGAGAAAAACGGTCAGGCCCCTCCGCCGATGCCCCAGATTGCTCCGACGACCATGATGAGTTTGATTTGAATGTTCCTTAGTTACTACTATTCACATTTTAGTTTGCATCATGCTAACGAGACATTATTTGAAATGATCTTTGGTTCAGCATGGCTCCCGACAAGCATCGACCAATCCTTCCACGTCTGCTAATGCCGGAACCCCGACCGGTCCTTCACCTCCGTCTGCCAATGGCGCAGCCCCGACTATTCCTACACCTCCTTGATAACGGTGTTTTTCTTCTTGTTTAGCCTGTTTAGTCCATTTATGACATAATTTAGCCTATTTAGTCCACAAATGACATAATAAGATGAAGAAAATCAAGGAAGAGGAAGGAAAGAAGGAATAGGAAGAAAAGAAGAAGAAGAAGAAGAAGAAGTTCTTCTTCTTGTTCTTCTTATTTTCTTCTTCTTCTTCTTCTTCTTTTCCTCCTCTTACTTGTTTTTATTCGTAAATGGCATCATAATCTTGCTAACCTCATAATTGTCATATACTTAGCTTGTTGTCCTCTAAAATGACACAATAAGCTTAGTTAGGTCAAAATGGCATAATTTGCTACGTTAGCTCAAAAATGGGATTTTTCTTCTTATTTAGCCTATTTGGTCCATTTATGACATAATTTAGCCTATTTAGTCCACAAATGACATAATAAGATGAAGAAAATCAAGGAAGAGGAAGAAAAGAAGGAATAGGAAGAAAAGAAGAAGAAGAAGAAGTTTCTACTTCTTCTTCTTCTTCTTCTAGTCTTCTTCTCCGTCTTCTTCTTCTTCTTCTAGTTTTCTTCCTCTTCTTCTTCTAACTTTCTTGTTTCCCATTTTCCAGATATAATTCACTATATGGAAGCTTGCATGGATGGAGTGCTTGTTTCTCTATTCTTCTTTTCGTTTGTATCGAAAAATAATGTGGAACTTTTTATATGGATGCATGGAACAATGTGTTGGATGAACATTGTGATATTAGTGTAAGATGTATGGATGAAACTGTGTTTCTTATGTATGTATATATGTTGTCATGGATGGAGCTATGTGTTGGATACATCATATATCTGTTGTGCCTATGAAAACAAAATATGTATATCTGTGTGTGAATTCTAGTGAAATTAAATGGATATAAATGAAAATAGGGGATATGTAGCCTATTTGCCGTCTGCTAGCAGACGACAAAGAGCTTTGCCATCTGCTAGCGGACGACAAAGAGGACACGTGGCAGCTACCTGTAGAAACTGGGAACACTGGCTGCCTATTTGGACAGTTTGCCGTCCGCTGGCGGACGGCAAAGACCTTTGAATCTTTGCGTCTGCTGGCGGACGGCATAGCTGGCCATGTGGCAGCTCCCCATTGCTGGCCTAACTGAGCTCTTTGCCGTCCGTTAACCCCCTAACTGCTCTGATGCCACCCCACTGCCGTCCGTTGTCTTTGCCGTCTGCTGGCCTCAGATGGCGGACAGCACAATCCTTTGCCGTCCGTTTCATGGAAGCGGACGGCAAAGAAGGCCTTTGCTGGCACCTGTTCAGACGGACAGTTTGCCATCTGCTGGCGGACGACAAAAAAGTTTGTCGTGCCATGGCAGACGGCAAAGAAGTTGTTTCCAGTAGTGAGTACAAGACGCCAAAACACTTTCGGGCAGAAGCGGTTGAGACAGCTTGTCATGCAACGAATCGTCTCTATCTTCACAAGCTACTCGGCAAGATGACATACGAGCTCCTCACAAGTAACAAACCCCAAGTTGGATACTTTCGGGTATTCGGCTCAATGTTTTACATTCTTGACAAGCATCGTCGTTCGAAATTTGCTCCTAAGTCTCATGAAGGTTTCCTACTCGGTTATGGCTTGAACTCTCACACTTACCGTGTCTACAACAATTTCACTCGAAAGGTTGAAGAGATGGTAGATGTGAAGTTTGATGAATCTAACGGCTCGCAAGTAGAGCAATTGCCAATTGATGTAGGTGACAAAGATCCTTTGGAAGCAATCCAAGACTTGTCTATTGGCAAGATTCGCCCAATAGTGGTGAAGGAGAGTACCTCGTTTGTCCAAGTGGAAGCCTCAACCTCATGGCAAGATGAACCATGAGTTGACTTGGAGGCATCCACAAGTGGGACACGTCAAGACGATGAGAACCAGGGTGTACAACAAGATGAACCTGGACGACCTCCTTCTCCACCTCCACGGGAGAACGACCACGCCAACAACAATGAAGAAATACAAGAACAAGAACAAGACAATGAAGAGGATGTACCACCCCGACCCAAACAAAAGCTATCACGAGTTCGAGCAAGAGTCTCAAGAGATCATCCCGTCGAACAAATCTTTGATGACATTCAAACCGGGAGAATTACTTGCTCTAAAACTCATTTGACTAACTTTTGTGAACATTACTCATTCATTTCTAGCATTGAACCTATGAAGGTTGAAGAAGCATTAGAAGATCCGGATTGGATAAATGCCATGCACGAAGAGCTACACAACTTTGAGAGTAACCAAGTATGGACGTTGGTTGAGAAGCCCAATGAGAAGCACAATGTCATTGGAGCCAAATGGGTGTTTCGGAACAAGCAAGATGAAGATGGACAAGTTGTACGCAACAAGGCTCGTCTTGTTGCTCAAGGCTACACTCAAGTCGAAGTTATGCACTATGGTGAGACTTATGCCCTCGTTGCTAGACTTGAGTCCATTCGCATCTTACTTGCCTATGCCAATAATCATGACATTACCTTATATCAAATGGACATCAAAAGTGCTTTTTTTAATGGTGAAATTGAGGAGGAAGTTTATGTTAAACAACCTCCCGGCTTTATTAATCCTAAGAAACCCGAATGTTTACAAACTTCACAAAGCTGTTTATGGTCTGAAGCAAGCTCCTAGAGCTTGGTATAAATGCTTGACTAAGTTTCTTCTTGATAAAGGGTTTGAAATTGGTAAAATTGATTCTACACTATTTACCAAAAGGGTTAATGGAGAATTATTTGTGTGCCAAATTTGTGTTGATGATATCATATTTGGATCAACTAACCCTCATTTTAGTGAGAAGTTTGGGAAGCTTATGTCGGAGAAGTTTGAGATGTCTATGATGAGTGAACTCAAGTTCTTTCTTGGTTTTCAAATCAAGCAAACTAAGGAGGGAACCTTTATCTCTCAAACAAAGTATACCAAGGACTTACTCAAGAAGTTCAACATGCAAGAATGCAAAGGTATGAATACCCCCATGCCTACTAGTGGACATCTTGACTTGACAAAGGATGGCGAACCGGTTGACCAAAAGGTTTACGACTCTATGATTGGTTCATTGTTATATCTATGTGCCTCCCATCCCGATATCATGCTAAGTGTGTGCATGTGTGCATGATATCAAGCAGCTCCCAAAGAGTGTCATCTTAAGGCTGTGAAAAGGATAGTGAGATACTTAATACATACACCAAGTTTTGGCATTTGGTATCCTAAGAGGTCTTCTTTTGATCTTGTTGGCTACTCCGACTCGGACTATGCTGGTGACAAGGTTGATAGAAAGTCCACCTCAGGTACTTGTCAATTTCTTGGTAGATCTCTTGTTTCTTGGTCCTCCAAGAAACAAAACTCGGTATCCTTATCCACCGCCGAAGCGGAATACATTGCCGCTGGTTCATGTTGTGCTCAATTACTTTGGATAACCCAAACTCTTAAAGATTATGGGATATATGTGAAACATGTTCCATTGCTTTGCGACAATGAGAGTGCTATTAAGATTTCTCATAATCCCATGCAACATTCTTGAACTAAGCACATTGAAGTTCGTCATCATTTCATTCGAGATCGTGTTGCTAAGGGAGATATCAAACTTAAGCATGTTCATACCGACAAGAAATTAGCGGATATATTCACTAAACCACTTGATGAGAAAGTGTTTTGCAGGTTGAGAGGTGAATTGAACATCATTGATGCCTGAAATTTGGAGTAGGAACTCCATGTGGATGCATGCAAGGCATGAGCCTTAGTATCCTTGACCATTCTCTTATGATGATAATCATATGTCTTGGATACTATTATACTCTTGCATGCTATCTAACCATTGTAGGTACTTGGATAAGCCCAACTCTATGAGATTGCAGCTCAATCACACCTTAAGCAATCTCTACATCTCCGAGTCTCTACAAAATGGTGTATGAAGACAAGGAAGCACGAATCCATTCAATATATCCTTTGACAAATTCCTATATCAAAATTTCATGATTGTCATTTTGGATACACAAGTATTCTTCCTTGCAAGACTAACCCATGTAGGAAGATGAACTTCAACCACAAGTGGTGCTCCCAACTCGTGATGATCTACATCAACTTGAGCACCCTACACAAGTTCAACTACATGACCAATTTCATCACCACCACCCAAGGTATGTCATTCCATTTTAGAGAAGCTTAACCCCAAGACATGGGTCAAAGCAACTCAACAAGATGAGAATACATCAAAATTCTTAAACGAAAAATGGCAACCCCATTGAGCTTAAATGATGAGTATGACCTATGATCAAGTGTCTTCACTTGAGTCCTAAGTCAATATACTCTAACATAGGTGACTTTGTCGCTGACCAATTCTATATGAAGTTCTCTGTTGTTTCTTTGTGCCCTTGCATTTGTCTCATGCATGCTAGTTCCCCTTTCAAAAAAAATTCATTTAGATTTCACTTCTTTTCTTTGTTATTTTGTGTATTTCCCAGCATCCAATTCATTGCAAATCATTCAGTTAATTCCTTGCATATCCTTGTGAGATCTTATTTGTCTAGTGAGCTGAGGTGATAGGAAGTTACTCTCTGGGTTGAACTCGGTCTCACCAGATTGATTACTTCGGCTGAACCGAATAAACTCGGTGCTACCAATTACAGTCCCGAGACAAAATCTGTGTCACTTGCATTCTGCATATTTGTCCCAGCTCCACTCTTTGTAACCTGTCCTCTACCAACACTAGTAGAATGCCCGTGCGTTGCCACGGGCTCTTGATATAGTTTAAAAGAGTTACAATAGGTCTTTCACATGTACAAAGAATATAACTCAAACACAATTATTTAATACCTGGAGTCTATGTAACAAACTGAGCGATGTTCCAACGAAACATCTATTATAAAACTAATAATATCTAGATGATGCGCCTAAGAAATTCTTTCACGATGTCAGGAAAGTTTCTTTTAGCTTCATTCCCACGATGTTTTAGGAAGTATAATAAAAATTGCTTCCTCAATTCATACCCATCCTGCACAAACAATACATGTAGTTAGTATGAAAATTTCACGCCGAAGGTCTTAAAACATGTAACGGACAATACCCACCATGCAAATCGGCTTGACCAATTCTTTACCGTTCCACCAGAGCATAAAATAAAAAAACAAAATAGCCAGACACATTCCTGTAAAACTTTAAATTAATAATATAAAGAATATAGTTATAACAAAAGTAAATGTTTTTGTTATGAATTCATTACCCGTCTATTCTCGTTGGAACACTGAACGGAAATAAATGTTGCATTTAGATATATCATAATTCCAACCAGGCAGCTTTATTTCGATCGCTTCTTTGAAATCCCTTGCAAAACTTTTTAGTTTCAGTGCATGCCTCATATTTTTTTCCTCTAACGATTGTGATGTTTGAATAGGATCCATAATATTTAGACGACGTGCCTCTTTGTCGATGACGTACAAGATGTATCGGCCGATGGATGCATAGGGAAGATAAATCTACAAGTGGGGCTATTAGAAACAACAATAAACCATGATATTGTTGTGCAGAAGTCATTGATTTTTGGTCCCTTCCAATGACGTAGTCTCAGGACCCTTGTCGATGGTTCTCTTTGAATGTCAACATAATCCATATTCATCTCTCTCATACTCTGCAAAAATAGTCGTATATAGAAATGCATCTTTTCCATTATCATGTGAAGCATATGTACAAATAAGTACAATTATTTGTATACATCTCTTCTAATGGTGTAAAACTCTGATGAAATTTCAGTCCCTTCCATCATAGTTACACCAATGACTTTGTGAATCAACATTTTCAGAGTATCATCCAAAGCCATTAGTTTTTATCTCTGTTCTAAAAAACTGATCATACAAACATATATCAAAATATAAAAAAATGAGCTCATATACAATATACATTCATTGGTCAGGTTGACCGTTTTTAGTCAAGCGAGTGCCATCGTGCTTTTTAGTAGAAGTGAGTTGCATCCCAATTTAAAAAATATTGTAGGCTCACCTATAAATCACGTAATTATTCTTCAAAAATGACTTGTTAGGGTATGTAATATTTTTCACTATATAAAAAAGTAACTCACTCTCTCACCACAAAGTGCTAACACTCACATCTCATTTCGGTGGCCTACTCTCTCCGCCACCACCTCTCCCCGTCACGGCTTCTCACTACCGCATTTCCACCGATGCCACGACAGTCAGCCCACACCTTCTTCTCCATGATTAAATAGTATTAGTATCACTCAACTTCACGCGTCCATGCGTGTCACTATTACATGGTAGACAAAGCTTGACAACTCCTTAGACTTGTAATGCGCCTCTTGATTTCAGCAATAATTCAATAAAAAGCTGATTGTATATAGGAAAGGTTGCATTTATCTTGAATCAAGTTTATCTTTGACAATATCATGAACCTGGTGCTAGTAGAAAGCTCTAAAATGAATTTTTAGAATATATCCCTTTTTTAGAATGAAAGATCTCATGAAGATCTAGTATGCACCTCTTTCAGCTCATATGTGTTTATCACAACATGTGGTTCCTAGGAAGACCTCTTAATTTGCTTCCCAATATCGCAGCCTTAATAAGTGCACTTGTAATACCTCTGCATACACGGTTGCAGACAAAATACAACTCGGGTTCACAAGATTATTAGATCTAATGCTTCTGAAGCTAGGGGATATGTATATAGTTAATTAGAACCTTTCTTACCGACACAGTGGTCAAGGTCGTGGTCGTCGCAGCAAGCATCGAGGCAGCTTTATTATCATGCTTTACATGAACTTAAAATAGAACATAATCATTCCTTTTACATGTGCTATGAGTTTATAGTGTTTGGAACAGGCAACCTCAATCGCATATCATTTTCGAGCTTCTTCCTAGAAAAAGCATACCACTTTAATTTGATAAAATCAATTGTAAACAATATATTATTCTATGGTTTAGTGAAAGTCGGGAGGAAAGTGTTGTGCAAAGGCAGAAGCTTCTATAGTTTTGGTGCTCTTAATAATGACACTTTAGGCCCAACAACCAAATTTGGACAGGTTTCTATATGGGTAAAAAAACATAAAAGAAGAGCTTTTGGATGATATTTTTTTCTCATGGAGTTTCTTATTGTCAAATAATTCAAATCTAATTTACACTACATAAAACATTACATGGAGTTTCTTATTGTCGATTATCTACTTCTTTCAAAGAGAAGTAAACTTCTAAACTTCCAGTGTGCAAAAGAACAATGCATGTAAGAAACAAAGAAAACTAAGAAACCACATAAATGAACTCTGGCGTATATATAAGCCATGAGAAAACATTTTCATTCTCTTAACCTTCAGGCAAAGATGTAGATTGTCTTGTTGTCAGAATAGTAACATGGCTTTTCGCAATTATATAAATTTTTAAATCTTTCCTATCCAAATTTTCATGATTAATTTATCTGGCTTGCTCACTATTAATTTATCTAGCATCTTCAGTAGCCGAGCTCTATCGCGCAGACGAAACCCTTTTTAGGGTGATCCAACTATGATGCATGACTCAGGAACTTCTTTAGCAATTAGGGTTAGCCAACTACAATACATGGCTCAGGATTTTTGTGATGCAGTAGCCGGCCATGTTGTACCATATCGGTTTTTTTTTGATAAAATGTTGTAGCATATTTGCATATGCTTGTGTATAATTTAACTGCGGAGACGAACATCTCCGGATCTTTCTTTTAATACAGAAACTAAAAGGAGAACATGGCTAATGACCTACAAAATCTGCTACTCCCTTGTAAAGAATTATAAGAGCATTTAGATCACTACTAACATTCTTATATTTCTTTACGGAGGAACTAGTTCTTAACACCGTACCTTGCCTTCCTGTCTCGGCAGCAGAACACAAAACATACCTTTTCTGATCACTTGGTCAATCGCATACTCGTGTGTCCGGGTCGCGCCGGAGCATGCAGATGTACTGGACGCCGAGGAACTTCCAGCACCCCGTCAACGGCGGCTAGCTATGGCGACGCCTCAGTATGGAACAGGAGCAGGCACGAACGGCTGCACGTGGCCATGCTGCTGTCGCCGGTCCGCTTGCTTGAGCCTCCGAGATGCGAACATCGACACAATTCTGGCACTGGACGGTAGTGCACTGAAGCTGAACCACAAACCATAACAATATGGACTCACTACACATTGTGCCAAAAATAAATAAACAAGGTGAAAGGGAAAAACTGCAGCACTGAAGCATCTGCATTCCCCAAATAGTTATAGTGAGACTGGAAAGAAGTAAACAGCGAGAATCTAGCAACTTAATTAGGATATGCTATGTCCTTTGGATGAAGTGGTGAGCAAGCAAGTCTGATAATCCCGAAATAGGTATCCTCTCACAATGAAACAACTGTAAGTTAGAACAGATTGGAATCCATCAAGTAGAAGAAGGATTAAAACACACATCATACGTCAAGCTGATCTGCATTTATGTAATCCCAAAGATACTTAAGGACATCATCATGAGGCACGTCACAAAGGAATTTCGCTACTGCGCCAGAAACGACCGCAGAGTTGATTTATAGGAGGCATTGCACCAACTTTTTTTAAGCTACCAGGCCCACCTATTCTCCGCTTAGAGGCACTGGAAGAAATCATAAACATATCATATCAATCAGTTTACATACATGAAGAATTGATATGCGTTCCTAACTGGTATGTGTAACAGTATCCAAGGGCTGGCCATGGGAGTACGAACCGCTACATAAATCCAACAATTCTGTGTTGGGACAATATAATCTTAAAAAAAGATAAACTAACCACAGACCCACTCATACCATCCCTAGGGGAGAACCTTGCCGCCGTCGCCACTGTCGGCTTATCCAGTATTCAAATTCAAGTTACAGAATTTGTAGATATCTTGCCGTCTAGGAAAATTACCTTATTACCTGAGAAAAATATATTATCTGATAAGTCTCTTATGTTAAAAAACAGAGACTGTACATGATCTAGTAATAGAAAAAGCATTTAATCACAAGAATGTAAGTGCTCAAAAACAGAAAACCAAAGTGATGAAACCATAAAAAAGGGAAAGATCTCATATCAATCTGGAGCAATTAGAGCTTGATTTAATTAGAAGTTGAACTGTACTGATTGTGTGATCATTCGCAAGTTTAATATAACCAAAAAAGACAGGCATATACTTGTTTTGGCTGGACTTTTACACCGTTAGCGGGAATTATGCAAAAAATGCACCATTAGAAAGCTACAAACATATGTCTTCTTTTTTGCATCAACTCAAAATTATGCACACTAGTGCAGAACCGGGCAATAGCACCGGTTCGTAAGGCCCTTTAGTGCCGGTTACATAACCGGCACTAAATTGTGGTCACTAAAGCCCCCCCCCCCCCGTTTAGTACCGGTTCAGCACGAACCGGTGCTAAAGGGCAACCACGTGGCACGAGCCAGCTCCGGGGGCCTGGAGCCCTTTAGTACCGGTTGATAACACCAACCGGTACTATAAGGTTTGGTGGGTTTTTAGTTTTATGATTTCTTTTTCATTTAATTTTGTGTTTCCATTTTAATTCTTTTTCGTTTGCTGGTATTTTACGATACTACACATTGTACACATTATGCATCATACATCATGCATGCTTTGTTTATCAACGCTGCTGCTATGTTCATTGCACCCGCAGATATAACATGCTCATGCATGCTTTGCATCATACATCATCATATATATATAATAACAAGTCCTACTAATCATGCATCATCATACAACTTCTACTCGTTATTAATAATAAGTCATACGATCATCATCCTCATATATAGTCATCGAACCCAACCCTACATAATTGTTCTTAGCACATGATCATCAGTATCAGGTAGGACCTAAACACCCTTAAGGTAAAATAGCATAAAACAATATAGACCCTGACTCTCCATTATGAAGAATGGAGATCATCCTGTCTCCAATTCTTACCCTTCGCTGCTTATTGCTTCCAAGAAGCTCCTTACGACTGTCCATACATTTTTTCCATTCTTTGATTGTTATGTCTCCACTTCTTTTAGAAACCCGGTATGGACAGTTGAGATTCGTAGGACGACCTGGTCGTATGTTCAAAACATGAAGGCTACCATGCGTATACATCAGATGAGGCACACAATCATTCGGGATTATCTGTTGAAAAACATAGTAATAACTTCGTAGTTAGCAATGATGTACTAGTTTTAGAAGTGTGCAAAAAGATGCACGGATGTTGTAATAGTAAAAAATAATCTTACCAGGGTATCTCCATGGTAGTTACCGTAGTTCAACACATGCACTAGTGGCACGTATTGACCATAATGTTGAGGAGTTTGATTGTAGATATTGTAATTCTCAAGATCAGTACAAAATCCGACCAGATGATTTTTCTCCTGATAAGTTAATTCGGAGCCTTCGGTGTAGTACGTTCTGTCTACCATCTTCCGCACATTCTTTGAAGAATGAAAATGAGCTGTGAATGGAGATAAGTTGTCAACTATATATTTTGAAATAAACAATATAAATTACTTAATAACTATGTTTAGCTCACATGAGGGAAGAACTGGAGGTGTATCCACAAGGACCCAAATCGAAGGTGTCTCTTGCTCGATTGTAGGATTACCAAGATCCATGGTGACAAGCATACCCTCATCAAGACCATACATCTTGCAAAATGCATCCCAATTTTTGCAACCAAAATGGGTTACACTCTGAGCATTGTACAGCTTTACTTGAAAATCCACACCATGATGGGTACTTAGGATAATTTTTTTGGTTTTGAAATCTTCATGGTCTTCAAAACCCATCCTCTCCAAGACATAGCGTCTTGCAAAGCATGGGATAAGCTAGTCGAATTGGAAAAGATGAAAAATACACGTTAAAATAGTTGAAGTCGTGCTTAATTACGAAAAAAACTATTGTCGTCGTTGCATACCGTATGAACATCGCAGGTCTCCTCGAGCTTAATGCTGAAGTGCCGATCTTCGTCCAGCTCAATGAACCTGTCGCAGATACCTCGGTCGTCGTGGCACCAGTCGCACTCCCCCGGGCGGTTTTCGTCGTCCGATGAGTACGACATTTCCGGCCTACATTCATAATTTAGTTTTATTAATTAAGTCAACTATCTAGTTCAACTACTAAGCACTTACTATAAATAAATAAGTAGTACTTACTAAAAACAAACTACTTCTTTATAAAGTAAAATAAATTAGTTTATTAAATCAACGAGCTAGTTCAACTATATATAAACTACTTCTTCTTTTTTTCCTTTTTCTAAATACTATGAACAAAAAAATCATTAAAATTCTATGAACAAAATTAATTACACAATCTAAATATCACCAAAAAAATCTATTAACAATAATATCATCAAACATGCATATTCAATAATAATATCACCAAAAAAATCTATTAACAGAAAAAAATCTATTAACAGAAAAATCTATTAATTCAACTAGTTCAACTAAGCATTTACTAAAAATAAACTAGTTACATTAATTCAACTAGTTCAACTAATTAAGCATTTACTAAAAATAAACTAGGTCTATATATTAATTCAACAAGTTCAACTAAGCATCTTCTAAAAATAAACTAGTTCTATATATTAATTCAACTAGTTCAACTAAGCATTATATTTACTAAAAATAAACAAGTTATTATATTAATTCAACTAGTTCAACTAAGCATTTACTAACAACAAACTAGTTATATATATTAATTCAACTAGTTCAACTAAGTATTTACTAAAAATAAACTAGTTATATATATTAATTCAATTAGTTCAACTAAGCATTTACTAAAAATAAACTAGTTCGTTCTATATATTAATTCACTAGTTCAAACTAAACATTAACATATTTCTAATTCATCGATGATAACATTTCTAACATTCTAAAAATAAACTAGATAGTTCTAATTCATCTAAACATTATATATAGAAAACAGAAAATAAGTAAAAAAATGTGTGTGTGTGTGTGTATACGTGTGTGTGTGTATGTGTGTGTGTGTGTACGTTGTACGTGTAGTGTGTGTGTGTGTGTGTGTGTGTGTTTGTGTGTACGTGTCTGTGTGTATGTGTGTGTATGTGTGTGTAGTGTGTGTGTATGCGTGTGTGTGTGTCTGTGTGTGTGTAGTGTGTGTGTGTGTGTATGTGTGTATGCGTGTGTACGTATATATATATGGAGTGGGCCGTCGGGCGCGTACGGGTGGCGCGGGGCAGCGACGACGGGCGGCGGGGGCCGGGGACGGCGACGAGATGGGCGGCGGCGGCCGGGGACGGCGACGAGACGGGCCGGCGGCGGCGATATGGCGACGAGACGGGCGGCGGGCCGGGGGCGCGCGACGACGACGACGGGCGGCGGGGGCACGTGGCGACGACGACAACGGGCGGCGGGGACGGCGAGGGCGACGGCACGGCGGCGCGGCGGCGGCGCCGGAGACTACGATAGATCGAGAGGCCGCGAGAAGTGGAACAAAGTGCGACGAGATAACTGAATTTTCATAAGTGCCATATATATAGGAGGCGCCTTTAGTACCGGTTGGAGCCACCAACCGGTACTAAAGGCCAATTTTGGCCAGCCGAAGCGGCGGGAAACGAGGGCCTTTAGTACCGGTTGGTGGCTGCAACCGGTACTAAAGGGCAACACATTAGTACCGGTTGGAGCCACCAACCGGTACTAATGGCCGTGCGCTGCCACCCGCGGTGCGCTATGTTTAGTCCCACCTCACCGAGCGAACAGCCGCACTGGTTTATAAACCCAGGCGCGGCTGCCCTTTCGAACTCCTCTATATAGCAGGCTTCTGGGCCTAACTAGGGCGCCCTGCCCTGTGAGCCTGCTGGCCCTTCTGGGCCTGCATTTGCACACCCTAGGTCTGGCAGGCCCACCGGGCAGCGCCCCAACATTTTTTTAATTTTTTTTCTTTTCTGCATTATTTATTTTCTTATATTTATTTTTGAGTAATTTTTTATATAGTTATTTATTTTCTGCTTTATTTTTTTCTTCTATTTATTTCCGAGTAGTCTTTTGCCGTATTTAGTTTCTTTGTGAATATTTTTGCTTTATATAATTTTTTTCTTTTCTGCATTATTTATTTTCTTCTATTTATTTTAGAGTAATTTTTTATATAGTTATTTATTTTTGCTTTATTTTTTTCTTCTATTTATTTCTGAGTAGTTTTTTGCCGTATTTAGTTTCTTTGTGAATATTTTTGCTTTATATATTTTTTTTTCTTTTCTGCATTATTTATTTTCTTCTATTTATTTTTGAGTAATTTTAAAAAAAGTCCGGAGTTGTAATAAGTTTTAAAAAATGAAATGCCTTTGTAACAGATGAGTTTAATTTCGTCAGAAACTTGAATACTTCGAAAGAGATTGTCCAGTTTGTAAATGAAGTGCATCCAGTTTTTCCGTAACCCTCTCTACTTTTTTGAACAATCTATGTGGGTGAAATGATGATACCATGCCAAGTTTCAACTTTTTCAGAGTTCATTTGTAGTGCTTTTCAATTTCCAGGTCATTTAGTTCTCAAAACAAATCATTGAATGCATGAAAAATAGCAAATGAATGCAGAAATGGTTGAAAGTTGATGGCGTCGCTTTGAATGCTGCATACTGAATGCACAAAAAGTCTGGAGTTGTAATAAGTTTAAAAAAATGAAATGCCTTTGTGACAGATGAGTTTAATTTCGTCAGAAACCTGAATACTTCGAAAGAGATTGTCCAGTTTGTAAACGAAGTGCATCCAGTTTTTCCATAACCCTCTCTACTTTTTTGAACAATCTATGTGGGTGAAATGATGATACCATGCCAAGTTTCAACTGTTTCAGAGTTCATTTGTAGTGCTTTTCAATTTCCAGGTCATTTAGTTCTCAAAACAAATCATTGAATGCATGAAAAATAGCAAATGAATGCAGAAATGGTTGAAAGTTGATGGCGTCGCTTTGAATGCTGCATACTGAATGCACAAAAAGTCTGGAGTTGTAATAAGTTTAAAAAAATGAAATGCCTTTGTAACATATGAGTTTAATTTCGTCAGAAACCTGAATACTTCGAAAGAGATTGTCCAGTTTGTAAACGAAGTGCATCCAGTTTTTGCCGTAACCCTCTCTACTTTTTTGAACAATCTATGTGGGTGAAATGATGATACCATGCCAAGTTTTAACTTTTTCAGAGTTCATTTGTAGTGCTTTTCAATTTCCAGGTCATTTAGTTCTCAAAACAAATCATTGAATGCATGAAAAATAGCAAACGAAGGCAGAAATGGTTGAAAGTTGATGGCGTCGCTTTGAATGATGCATACTGAATGCACAAAAAGTCTGGAGTTGTAATAAGTTTAAAAAATGAAATGCCTTTGTAACAGATGAGTTTAATTTCGTCAGAAACCTGAATACTTCGAAAGAGATTGTCCAGTTTGTAAACGAAGTGCATCCAGTTTTTGCCGTAACCCTCTCTACTTTTTTGAACAATCTATGTGGGTGAAATGATGATACCATGCCAAATTTCAACTTTTTCAGAGTTCATTTGTAGTGCTTTTCAATTTCCAGGTCATTTAGTTCTCAAAACAAATCATTGAATGCATGAAAAATAGCAAATGAAGGCAGAAATGGTTGAAAGTTGATGGAGTCGCTTTGAATGGTGCATACTAAATGCACAAAAAGTCTGGAGTTGTAATAAGTTTAAAAAAATGAAATGCCTTTGTAACAAATGAGTTTAATTTCGTCAAAAACCTGAATACTTCAAAAGAGATTGTCCAGTTTGTAAACGAAGTGCATCCAGTTTTTGCCGTAACCCTCTCTACTTTTTTGAAAAGTCTATGTGGGTGAAATGATGATACCATGCCAAGTTTCAACTTTTTCAGAGTTCATTTGTAGTGCTTTTTAATTTCCAGGTCATTTAGTTCTCAAAACAAATCATTGAATGCATGAAAAATAGCAAATGAAGCCAGAAATGGTTGAAAGTTGATGGCGTCGCTTTGAATGGTGCATACTGAACGCAAAAAATATAAGAGCATTTACATCATGATCTTATATTTCTTTAGAGTCTAAACTGTCAATATGATCTTATAACATCAAAAATACTTTGATCATCAATGATCTTTGTGTGTACAATCTGAATTGTCAATATGAGTCATCAACAATTTATAAACCGATGAAGACTCATATTGCGGCCACAAATTCTACACATAGAGTTCAATGAAGACCAAGTGCTTGTGATAGTTTGACAAATAACATATTTAAGGTGGTAAAAGGCTTGTTAGGAGAGCGAGGTGTGTCACATCCCTAGCTTCTGGTGCTGCCTGGTGTTTGCATCATGTTTAAATTTTTGAAACTTGAACTGAGGAAATTTGGAAGCCTCAAAGACTTCAATAAAAGAAGGGCAAAAACCCTAAAATCTCATTCATTGTTCCAAAATGCTCTTCTTAGATGTTTAATATTTTTGGCAAGGATTTTGATCCAAACCAAAAATAATGAACATTTTAAAAGGATTTATTTTTGGGACTTTGAATTTAAATCATTAGCTATTTGAATTTGAATTATATTCATATAATTAGAATATAATTTTAAATACCCCTGAAATATTTTATGAGCTTTTGGAAAAGTCCATCTAGCAAAATAAAAATATTCAGAGGAGTTTTTGGCATTGTTTGAATTATTTTAAATTCAAAACAGTGGCAAAACAAATTTAAAAAAAATAAAACAGAACAGAAATATAAAACAGAGCAGAACTTACCTGGCCTTACCTGGCAGCCCGCTGGCCGGCCCAGCACTGTGCTGGCCCGAGCCAGCCACTTGCTTCCTCCCGCCAGAGCAGGCAGGCAGCTGCCTGTCGGCCGCGCGCGCTGCCGTGCGCCACCTCCTGCCTGGTTGCCTCCCTCCTCGATGCGCCTGGAGACGCCACGACACCCCTGGCCTCTCTCTCACTCTCCCTGGAACCCCTCGCGCTCTCCCTCGCTCCTCCCCCTCCTCTGCTCTCTCTCCCTCACGCGCCCGAGCAGTGCCCGTCGCCGCCGCTTGCTGCTGCCGCGGCCACCGCCTCCCCCTCGCTTCTCTGACCAGCCCACGAGCTCCGCCTAGAACCCGAGCACCTCTCCACCGACCCACGCAAGGCCGGAGGACCCCAAGACGATGCCGCGACCCTTCCTCCCCATCCACGGCCGCCGGATGCCGCCGCCCGATTCGTCGTCCACAGGGCCTCCCTGAGCTCGCCGTCTTCTTCAACCGACTCCCCGTGAGCTCCTCTTCCTTCCCCCCTTCCCGTTCTCGCTCTCGAGCACCACAGCAACAGCACCGAGCTCGGCCGCACCCGCCGCCGCCACCGCACATCGCCGTCGTGGCCACAGCCACGTTGGATCGATCCTGAGCACGTCATCGTCTCCGCCGCACTCGCACGAGCCCGTAGCATTCCTCACGCGCCTCGCCGTGCCCCCTAGCATCGGAGCCGGCCTCGTCCGAACTCCGGCGACCACCAAGGTCATCGCCGGCGACAACTCCGGCCACCCCAGGCCCAGCTGCCAACACCACCCGATGCGGACGTGCATCTGCATCACGTAGATGCCCTCCGCCGGCTGTTTGGTCGCCGGAGATACAAACCCGAGGCCCGCCACCGCGGCTGGCCTCGCCGGTGTCAAGCCGCCGGTGGGTTTGACCCCACTGACCCGGGATTTGACCCTGTTTGACTTCCCCAGGGTCACTGACAGGTGGGCCCGGCCCCTGCTAACTTTTGGTTAAATTAATAACTAATTTTAGTTAAGCCACTAACTCACTGACATGCGGGCCCCGCCCGGCTAACCAAGTTAGTTAGGGTTAATTTTAATTAGGTTAGTTAGTCCAGACACTGACACGCAGGGCCCACAGGTCAGTTTGACCTGGACGGCGCCCGTTGACCTGCTGACGTCACTATGAGGTCATGCTGACGCAATAATTCCTTTTTGGAATTTAAATAAATCTTAAATGATTTATTATTTTCAGAAAATGTCCAAAACTTCTAAAATTCATAGAAATTCAACCGTAACTCCAAATGAAATAAAGTATATATGAAAAATTATCAGAAAAATACAAGGATCCCATCTGTACCATTTTCATGCATGTTTGAACAATGTTTGTCCTCTGTTTTGGACAAAACAAATAAAGGGCATTTAAATAATCATATATGGAGTTGGAATTTGAATCATGTATTCAACCAACTTCATTTAAATCATAGCTAGGTGCATTAGCCCAAAACACATTCATATTGCCATGTCATAGCATGCATCATATTGTGCATTGCATTGATCATGTTTCTTCTGTGTTTGCTGGTGTTGTTCCCCCTCGGTAGACGTTGTTCCGACGTTGGGATCATTGACACTGATGAAGACTCAATGCTATCTTCAGAAGTGCCAGGCAAGCAAAACCTCCTTGTTCATTCCGATACAATCCCACTCGCTCCTGCTCTCTTTTACTGCATTAGGACAATAACGGTTCATCTGTTACTTGCTGCGGTAGCTGAACCTTTTATCCTCTGGATGACCTGTCATTGCCACAGTAAATAGATGAAACCCACTAGCATGAGTAGGAGTTCTTTGAGCCCTGATGTGCCTACTCATTCATGTTTGTTTGTCATGCCTGCTATTGCTTAAAGTTGAGTCAGGTCTGATTCATCGGGGGTGAATCAGAAGTGTGTGAACATGTCCTACTGTTGAGAGCTAAGTGTGTGAACACGATTTGGTAAAGGTAGCGGTGAGAGGCCATGTAGGAGTACATGGTGGGTTGTCTCATTGCAGCCGTCCTCAGGAACTGAGTTCTGTGTTTGTGATCCATGACCAGCTACTACCACACATTGGAATGCTTAAGTGCCCCTCTCGACTTATTAATCAACTTGATCTCTGTCCAGGAGTTGCAACTAGTTTCTGGTGTTTGTAGGTAGTGTTAGTAGTCTACCAAGTGGCACCCGGTACAGGTGGGCTTGGGACAGACTAGGCACAGTGGCACGGTGTACCAAGTGGCACCCGGATGGTGGGCTTGGGAACCCTACTCACATCGTTTGGGGCCGTGAGCGACACCCCGGCCGGATCTTCTTGCGGATGGAACCCGAATAGGCGATAAACCTGGACGAGAGACTTGTTTGGTTAGTCAGGTCGTGGCCGACTCCCTCGCCCGGCTTCCGCTTGAAGGTTGCCGAGGTACATGACGTGTACAGGGCGATAAGTGGCGGGAGCGTGTGTGAAGAAGTACACCCCTGCAGGGTTATCATTATCTATTCGAATAGCCGGATTCCTCGGATATGGAAACTTGGACCCCTTGCATAGTTCATAGACAAGTGAAAGTGGATACTCTAAAATACGCAAGATAAGCATGAGTGCTATGGATGGCGTTCTCGTAGGGAGACGGGAGCGGATCCATAGTGGTGTATTGATATGGTGAATATGTGGACTCGTGTTCGCCACCTCAAAAGAGTTACATTGCAGTCGTAGTTCAGGTTAGCCACCGAGTCAAAGCTGGCTTGCTGCAGTTAAACCCCACCATCCCCTTGTTGATAATGATGCATATGTAGATAGATCTGATGTAAGTCTTGCTGGGTACATTTGTACTCACGTTTGCCTATTTTATGTTTTTGCAGAGAGACTTCAGTCTCACTAGTAGTTCCGCTTGGACTTCGACGTTTAGCTTGTTACCTCAGCTACGATCTTGTGCCCTCGGCAGGATCTGGTAGATAGTCAGGCTTCTCAGCCTTTTTCATTTATAGTTGTCTGTACTCAGACATGTTAAGCTTCCGCATGTGCTTGACTTGTATGCTCTGATTGTTGGGTCATGAGACCCATGTTTGTAATATCTCACTCCTCGGAGCCTAATGAATAAATACTTGAGTCGTAGAGTCATGTTGTGATGCCATGTTGTATTTGCACATATCGAGCATATTGTGTGTATGTTATTGAAATGCTTGGTATGTGTGGGATCTGACTATCTAGTTGTTTATCTTTAGTAGCCTCTCTTACCGGGAAATGTCTCCTAGTGTTTCCATTGAGCCATGGTAGCTTGCTACTGCTCCGGAACACTTAGGCTGGCCGGCATGTGTCCTTCTTCGATCCTGTGTCTGTCCCTTCGGGGAAATGTCACGCGATGAATACCGGAGTCCTGTTAGCCCGCTACAGCCCGATTCACCAGAGTCCTGCTAGCCCAGTGCTACAGCCTGGATTCACTCGCTGATGACCGACACGTTCGATGCTGGGTCATGGATGCCTGTCCCTGTAAGTTTGTGCCACTTTGGGTTTACGACTAGCCCTGTCAGCCCGGGCTCCTTATCATATGGATGCTAGCGACACTGCCATATACGTGTGCCAAAAGGCGCAAACGGTCCCGGGCAAAGGTAAGGCGACACCCGTGGGAATACCGTGCGTGAGGACGCAAAGTGATATGAGGTGTTACATGCTAGATCGATGTGGCATTGAGTCGGGGTCCTGACAGCGTTGGTATCAGAGCTTGACTGCCTGTAGGATTACCAAGCCAAACTGGTCGAAGTTGAGTCTAGAAATTCTTTAGTTATATAAGGGAATTGATTGTGGGATGGAATGTAAGGCTCTTTTTACTCCTTATACCTCATGCCCTTCTGATCTGAGTCATCTTATCTTTCCTACGGGGATTAAGAACTAGGCTATCTCTTCTTTCTATCAGGATCACGTGTTACTAATCCGTAGACTTATAAGATTATTGGATTTAAGCTTGAGTTCAGTTCCTACGACTTCTGTATGTTAACTATTCATCTCGAAACCTTGATATTGTGCTTCTGAGTGGTTATGCCACCATTTTTGTGAATATCTCAAATCTTTTCTGAGCATTTACAGCCGTTATGCTGTCCGAGTCATCCCAGGTTTCTAAATAGTCTGATGCATTTGCAAATCCTTTCTTTCCGTTCTCGATGTCCTTTATGGTCAGAATAAGCACACTAACCGGTGCGTTGAGGTAATTTATTGCCTTGACATATATGTTGGAGCTATTATTATGACCCTAGGTGTTTTAGGGAGTCACCTAGCAATCTAGCAATGTTTTGTGTTCCCAGTGTGAAGATTCTGGCCATCATTCTCGAAAGCATTCCGTGATGCTACTTAGTAGTAGGTATTCTATTCCTGGGTTTTGAACCCGAGATTCACTCTACTTACTTCATGTTGATAGTGTTTGCTAGTTCCTTTAGGATATTAGTAACTTTGCATTAGTCCTCGAAGTTCGTGGTATTTCCTTCTTCCAAATACTATGAACCACTTTATGGCAGAAGTTTGTTGGATCAAAAGATCACAACCAGAGTGCTTTTGATGGGTTCTCCATTCCACATTGTGAATCTGCATGTCCTTCCTTTTCAGCATGGGTTATCCGGAAGAAATATGTTGAATTTGTTCGGCATACTAATCCATGTATCCACAACTCAGAAAATTATATGTTCTTTGAGTTGTCCCTCTTAGTTGTATTCTGACCCATGTCTATCATTTGATAGTCAAGAGTATGCGTGCATTCGTTCATCGATACCTATTACTCTTGTGGTCCATCAAGCCATTCTATTCCAGAGTGACTAGGAGAAACAAACTCCAGTACCTCATCCATATCCAGGGTTGGGTCTTAGCAGTTGTACTCCACAGATCAAAATACTAATCCAGTTTTTGTTCTGTTCCACCCTAGAGTGTTACCATCTTTATATTAATATTATCGTGAGAATTGCACACCCTCTTATGAATTCTTGTTGCAGTGATACTTCTTGCCATCATTATTCATTTCTCGGCTACCGTGTTGTTGCAACCGGAATGCCGACATGTCAACTATGATGTGTGAAATCAATCCTCCTAGAAACCTTGTTACTTGGTAGTAAAGGACAATAATTTCATTCTTAGTGGTTGGTTCTTGAATCACCATTCTAAGATAGATTGTGCTACCTAGTCCTTATTTCCTGGTGCACTCTTTGATTGATGAGTTAGGATTTTGTCAAGTCCTCGCTCATTTGATCATATCATCTTGCCCTGAAAGGCAAGATTGTTCTCGAGCTTAGTGACATATCGGTGGTTCGTGATTTTCCATATATCTTCTCGAAAGTATTACCAGGTTGTCACCTGACCGCTATGTTGAGTTCGTGATCAAGTTGGTTTATTCCTGTAAACCACCCCTTCTCCAAGAATCCGTGTTGGATACCCTGAGCTAGTTGGATAAGCTAAACATCAACTTGGAGAGTTGGAAGATAAAAGCTTGTCCGACTTAGTTCATGTTAAGGGATATCTTTTTGTGTGTGTGTGTGTGTGTGTGTTGAAGAAAGATGATATCTTCATCAATTGGTCCTTGTGAACAATTGTTGGATCTATTATCTTACCCAAACCTTTGATTGAGTATGGGCTATCGTCAAATCAAACCAGAACCAACGATATTCGTAATGTTGTCTTACTCGTGGTTTTTCCTCGAGCATACACCATTATATTTTTTGGTCTGACCAATACTATCACCGTGTTCACATGATGGCGGAAGTCCAGTGATATGGAAATTCCGATGAGTTACTGTTGAGCCCATCAGCAGCATTTTGTCTCCCCCCATGATTCATGTTGAACATCAACCTAGTGTTGGAAACTTTGTAAGCAATGCCTTTGTGTTCCGTTCATGAAGCCTATGCTTGGATGGAAGAAGTGACTTCCTCTAATTCATGTGCATTTGGTGCAAGTTGCCGCCGTGGGTTTGAGAAAGGTTTGTTTTGTTTCCTCTGGAATCATCCCAAGTCAGTCATGCATGTGCAAAGTATACTATGGTTTGGTAGATTAATTACCTCCACTCCATATGTATTCTGTAGCACCCCAAGCCACTAATTGATTTGTTCAAGGAGAAGGAGTTCCTTCATAAGAGCTAATCTGAACTTATGAAAGAACTTCGATATCCTCAATGATGGTTCCCTACCCGAACTCGGTAGTGTTTTATTGTAAGACTACCATGTGATCTTGTTTGCCTGGAACAGCGTGTTCACACGTGCGTAGCAGAACCAGCTCATGCTTTGGAGCTTGCTATCATAGTTCATTTCCCGAGAATCTCGCAACGTCATCTCGTTGATTTGTGTTGCAAACTTTCATTTTTCTTCCTGGACTCGATGAGTCTGGATTATTTTGACACCAACCAGATCTGAATCTCAGGCAGATATGATGGTTGGAACATTTCCCAAGAACTATAATATTGGTCTCTCGATAACCGGCAAGGTGGATGTCGTGGCCAACACACCCATCTGGTAGACCTATTATTGTAGTATCTTGATTGAAGAAGTTGGCCACCTTCCCATAAGGACTTCGTAGGATTTACTCCCTAGTTGTGCCTTATGATTTTTGTGTTCCCGAAGTCCGACCTTTACTTGATGTCCTAGATATCAACCCAGTTTGATAAATGGGTTGCACTAGCACATTAAGGAGAACATTAGAAGCGGAGTGCTAAATGTTTCTCGGTCGATCATCCAGATTTTATTCCCTTGGCCCCGCCAAGGGTGAAATCTGAGAAAGTGTTATCTTCCTTTGCATCTGCATCATCCATCATCATTCATCATGGTAGAAAGTGGTGTTGCCAGGATCCTTGACACGGATATTGGTAAAACCTTGATGATTATGGAAATGCTCAAGTTCTTGAGAGCACGCGCAAGTGCTAGGTTTAATCGTCGGCATTAACTGTATAGTGCTCTCAGTTTCCTCGATTATGCTATAACCTCCAAACAGTGAATTCACTCTCTATTGTTGGGTTCTTCCCCAGTTACCAGAATCATTCCCAGCATTTGCATTTTGTTCCCAGCTCGCACCGCCAATGTGCCATTCCACCATGGGTCTCTTCCATTTCCGGTGGTAAGCAAATTCATCCACTATGTTGTTTTCAACAAGGTAATCCACATCATCCAAGTCCGAGTATGCCATCCTACCGACCCCCGCCAATCGATTGCTGTGATTTGCCTTAGGCTGATATAGAGAGTCTCAATGATCTCTATATCAAAGGTAATTCTTTTTGCCACTTAAGGTAATAATCTATGAATCACCCTCCTCCAGGATGTCCCGCTGTGGCATCATGGAAACTCAACTCCTCGCTACGTTGACAATCGTTTACCACCTTTTTAAGTGTGGAATTGTTGTCCACCTAGTGAACCTTCGTCATCCGTTTCTTTCCACCCCTCTTGATGTGTATCTCGTGTCTCAACCCGAGAGATGGTTCTATGTCTCATTCTGTGAGTTGTTCGACCTTTGAGAAGTTCGATCCTTCTAGAGTTTTCTTTCCCCTCTCGTTGTCATGTCGGTTGGCATTCTCGGAGCAAGACATCAAGACAATGATGGTGATCGAATCAATGTTCTTATGAAGGGCAACCTGGATCGTGAAGATTATACTAGTTTGCGTTTCCCCTTCATCTTACCCTACGCTTGAATCTCGAGACGAGATTCTTGTATAGTGGGGGTGAGTTGTCACATCCCTAGCTTCTGGTGCTGCCTGGTGTTTGCATCATGTTTAAAATTTTGAAACTTGAACTGAGGAAATTTGGAAGCCTCAAAAACTTAAATAAAAGAAGGGCAAAAACCCTAAAATCTCATTCATTGTTCCAAAATGCTCTTCTTAGATGTTTAATATTTTTGGCAAGGGTTTTGATCCAAACCAAAAATAATGAACATTTTAAAAGGATTTATTTTTGGGACTTTGAATTTAAATCATTAGCTATTTGAATTTGAATTATATTCATATAATTAGAATATAATTTCAAATACCCCTGAAATATTTTATGAGCTTTTGGAAAAGTCCATCTAGCAAAATAAAAATATTCAGAGGAGTTTTTGGCATTGTTTGACTTATTTTAAATTCAAAACAGTGGCAAAACAAATTTAAAAAAAAATAAAACAGAACAGAAATATAAAACAGAGCAGAACTTACCTGGCCTTACCTGGCAGCCCGCTGGCCGGCCCAGCACTGTGCTGGCCCGTGCCAGCCACCTGCTTCCTCCCGCCAGAGCAGGCAGGCAGCTGCCTGTCGGCCGCGCGTGCCGCCGTGCGCCACCTCGTGCCTGGTTGCCTCCCTCCTCGATGCGCCTGGAGACGCCACGACACCCCTGGCCTCTCTCTCACTCTCTCTGGAACCCCTCACGCTCTCCCTCGCTCCTCCCCTTCCTCTGCTCTCTCTCCCTCACGCACCCGAGCGGAGCCCGTCGCCGCCGCTTGCTGCTGCCGCGGCCACCGCCTCCCCCTCGCTTCTCTGACCAGCCCACGAGCTCCGCCTAGAACCCGAGCACCTCTCCGCCGACCCACGCAAGGCCGGAGGACCCCAAGACGACGCCGCGACCCTTCTTCCCCGTCCACGGCTGCCGGATGCCGCCGCCCGATTCGTCGTCCACAGGGCCTCCTTGAGCTCGCCGTCTTCTTCAACCGACTCCCCGTGAGCTCCTCTTCCTTCCCCACCTTCCCGTTCTCGCTCTCGAGCACCACAGCAACAGCACCGAGCTCGGCCGCACCCGCCGCCGCCACCGCACATCGCCGTCGTGGCCACAGCCACGTTGGATCGATCATGAGCACGTCATCGTCTCCGCCGCACTCGCACGAGCCCGTAGCACTCCTCACGCGCCTCGCCGTGCCCCCTAGCATCGGAGCCGACCTCGTCCGAACTCCGGCAACCGCCAAGGTCATCGCCGGCGACAACTCCGGCCACGCCAGGCCCAGCTGCCACCACCACCCGATGCGGACGTGCATCTGCATCACGTAGATGCCCTCCGCCGGCCGTTTGGTCGCCAGAGATACAAACCCGAGGCTCGCCACCACGGCTGGCCTCGCCGGCGTCAAGCCGCCGGTGGGTTTGACCCCACTGACCCGGGATTTGACCCTGTTTGACTTCCCCAGGGTCACTGACAGGTGGGCCCGGCCCCTGCTAACTTTTGGTTAAATTAATAACTAATTTTAGTTAAGCCACTGACTCACTGACATGTGGGCCCCGCCCGGCTAACCAAGTTAGTTAGGGTTAATTTTAATTAGGTTAGTTAGTCCAGACACTGACACGCAGGGCCCACAGGTCAGTTTGACCTGGACGGCGCCCGTTGACCTGCTGACGTCACTATGAGGTCATGCTGACGCAATAATTCCTTTCTGGAATTTAAATAAATCTTAAATGATTTATTATTTTCAGAAAATGTCCAAAACTTCTAAAATTCATAGAAATTCAACCGTAACTCCAAATGAAATAAATTATATATGAAAAATTATCAGAAAAATTCAAGGATCCCATCTGTACCATTTTCATGCATGTTTGAACAATGTTTGTCCTCTGTTTTGGACAAAACAAATAAAGGGCATTTCAATAATCATATATGGAGTTGGAATTTGAATCATGTATTCAACCAACTTCATTTAAATCATAGCTAGGTGCATTAGCCCAAAACACATTCATATTGCCATGTCATAGCATGCATCATATTGTGCATTGCATTGATCGTGTTTCTTCTGTGTTTGCCGGTGTTGTTCCCCCTCGGTAGACGTTGTTCCGACGTTGGGATCGTTGACACTGATGAAGACTCAATGCTATCTTCAGAAGTGCCAGGCAAGAAAAGCCTCCTTGTTCATTCCGATACAATCCCACTCTCTCGCTCCTGCTCTCTTTTACTGCATTAGGAAAACAACGGTTCATCTGTTACTTGCTGCGGTAGCTAAACCTTTTATCCTCTGCATGACCTGATATTGCCACAGTAAATAGATGAAACCCACTAGCATGAGTAGGAGTTGTTTGAGCCCTGATGTGCCTACTCATTCATGTTTGTTTGTCATGCCTGCTATTGCTTAGAGTTGAGTCAGGTCTGATTCATCGGGGATGAATCAGAAGTGTGTGAACATGTCCTACTGTTGAGAGCTAAGTGTGTGAACACGATTTGGTAAAGGTAGCGGTGAGAGGCCATGTAGGAGTACATGGTGGGTTGTCTCATTGCAGCCGTCCTCAGGAACTGAGTTCTGTGTTTGTGATCCATGACCAGCTACTACCACACATTGGAATGCTTAAGTGCCCCTCTCGACTTATTAATCAACTTGATCTCTGTCCAGGAGTTGCAACTAGTTTCTGGTGTTTGTAGGTAGTGTTAGTAGTCTACCAAGTGGCACCCGGTACAGGTGGGCTTGGGACAGACTAGGCACAGTGGCACGGTGTACCAAGTGGCACCCGGATGGTGGGCTTGGGAACCCTACTCACATCGTTTGGGGCCGTGAGAGACACCCCGGCCGGATCTCCTTGCGGATGGAACCCGAATAGGCGATAAACCTGGACGAGAGACTTGTTTGGTTAGTCAGGTCGTGGCCGACTCCCTCGCCCGGCTTCCGCTTGAAGGTTGCCGAGGTACATGACGTGTACAGGGCGATAAGTGGCGGGAGCGTGTGTGAAGAAGTACACCCCTGCAGGGTTATCATTATCTATTCGAATAGCCGGATTCCTCGAATATGGAAACTTGGACCCCTTGCATAGTTCATAGACAAGTGAAAGTGGATACTCTAAAATACGCAAGATAAGCGTGAGTGCTATGGATGGCGTTCTCGTAGGGAGACGGGAGCGGATCCATAGTGGTGTATTGATATGGTGAATATGTGGACTCGTGTGCGCCACCTCAAAAGAGTTACATTGCAGTCGTAGTTCAGGTTAGCCACCGAGTCAAAGCTGGCTTGCTGCAGTTAAACCCCACCATCCCCTTGTTGATAATGATGCATATGTAGATAGATCTGATGTAAGTCTTGCTGGGTACATTTGTACTCACGTTTGCCTATTCTATGTTTTTGCAGAGAGACCTCAGTCTCACTAGTAGTTCCGCTTGGACTTCGACGTTTAGCTTGTTACCTCAGCTACGATCTTTTGCCCTCGGCAGGATCTGGTAGATAGTCAGGCTTCTCAGCCTTTTTCATTTATAGTTGTCTGTACTCAGACATGTTAAGCTTCCGCATGTGCTTGACTTGTATGCTCTGATTGTTGGGTCATGAGACCCATGTTTGTAATATCTCGCTTCTCGGAGCCTAATGAATAAATACTTGAGTCGTAGAGTCATGTTGTGATGCCATGTTGTATTTGCACATATCGAGCATATTGTGTGTATGTTATTGAAATGCTTGGTATGTGTGGGATCTGACTATCTAGTTGTTTATCTTTAGTAGCCTCTCTTACCGGGAAATGTCTCCTAGTGTTTCCATTGAGCCATGGTAGCTTGCTACTGCTCCGGAACACTTAGGCTGGCCGGCATGTGTCCTTCTTCGATCCTGTGTCTGTCCCTTCGGGGAAATGTCACGCGATGAATACCGGAGTCCTGTTAGCCCGCTACAGCCCGATTCACCAGAGTCCTGCTAGCCCAGTGCTACAGCCTGGATTCACTCGCTGATGACCGACACGTTCGATGCTGGGTCATGGATGCATGTCCCTGTAAGTTTGTGCCACTTTGGGTTTACGACTAGCCATGTCAGCCCGGGCTCCTTATCATATGGATGCTAGCGACACTGCCATATACGTGTGCCAAAAGGTGCAAACGGTCCCGGGCAAAGGTAAGGCGACACCCGTGGGAATACCGTGCTTGAGGCCGCAAAGTGATATGAGGTGTTACATGCTAGATCGATGTGGCATTGAGTCGGGGTCCTGACAAGGTGGGACTAAAAACAGCTTGCCATAACCTCATTAGTACCGGTTCGTGGTACGAACCGGCACTAAATGGTGATGGTGGGGCCATAGCCTGACCGCAGGCTGACACATCCCCTTTAGTACCGGTTCGTGGCATGAACCGGTACTAAAGGTTCGCCATGAACCGGTGCTATTGATCGCCGCCACGAACCGGTGCTATTGTACACATTAGTGCCGGCTGAAATTCAAACCGGCACTATTGGGCTTCACGTTTGACCCTTTTTCTACTAGTGGCATGGTCCAGTAACAGTTTTAAAAGGACTAATTATTGTCCAGTTGTTTAACAACATGAAAGAATTGTGCGTTCCTAATTCGGTGTATGGACCTCCACACATCATAAACAGTAGCCAATAAGGCCCATCGAGTTTTTAATTTTCGAGGTCTCCCGCCACTTTACTAAGTAGTGAATATTTGCACACATCCACCTGAGCCACCTCCAGATTGGATGGCTATGATATTGGTACCACGTAACCCGTCCTACAAAAACCACTCCCTCCTAACAAATATGTGCAGTGATTGCTTCAACAAAATTGTGTTTTTTCTTTTCTTGTTTCAATCATGCCATGTGACTGGAAGTACAATTCTAGGCTTTGATTTAAACCTCTAACAACAGACAGAGTGAAAGAGTGAAGGCCTCCTAAAATATGCAGCCTATCAAAGAGTTGGTCTAATGGGCTGTAGCAAAATGATCATAAACATTGTATAGCATGCTTAAAACTAAATATGTTGCTTTCGAACTACTGTCGAAAATCTAAGACTATCAACTACACAAGGAAATAGTTATCTCAATCCCCTGTCACCTGTGTTTGTTTCATGAGCACATCCTAGGTTTGCCAAGAAGACAAATGCAAGTTTTGAAAAAAAATCACAATATCAGATGATGAATTGAGATTGGGGAGAAAATAATTCAATAGAACGAATTGACGGGTTTACCTGAAACACAATTCCAGCAAGGAGCAATCCCCACTTCTCAAACAGAAGCTACAGCTCCACCATCGTCTCCGCGCTCACCCATCCATGGCTGCACAGAGACCAATCAGTAAAAACATATCTAGGGTGCACGTACTTATGCATGTGTAGGTACATCCCCAATCGAGGAAGGAATCAGCTAGCAACTCAGATTTAGGGTTTGGGCGGCGGCTCTTGTGCGGGCGTAGCCACACACCCATCAGAAGTAGAACATGCTGCAGTCCGGTGCGACGGACAGCGACAACCATAGGCATGGAGAGGTAGCACATCCTCGACTTGGTTTCATGAGGGAGCTGATTCACCGAGCAACATGGTGAGGAGATGTAGCAGCTTGAGTAGACGAATCGAGACCCTAGACGAGGCTTCCCGCTCCACCAGCATCCCTATCCCCCTCACCCCTTCCAAGACCCCCACCAGCATCCCTGTCCACCTCGCCCTCGCCGTCCAAGTACACCTCTGCGCCACCAACCCCCGTCGGGGCCATGGCGGAGTAGAGGACGCGAGGACACAGAGAGGTGGGAGGCCATGACCTGTGGGGTGATGGGGAAGCGTAGAAACTCCAGCTTGTGGATAGGAGCAGGGTGGAGGCGAGCGGGAGGGGGTAGAGGTGGAGGAGATGGAGGAGAGTGGGATCGCCTTCGAGCATGGTGGGGATGATGAACCAGGGGAACGGGGGAGAGAATTGCACCGGTGGATGTGTATGCGAGCGAGAGATCTTTTTCGTGGGAGGAAGGGAACCTTATTTCTCTCGTCTTTCCTTATTTCTCTTGTTTCTGCTTGTTTTATTTTTCAAATTTGTAGGAGGTGGACGGGTGAAGAAGGAAAGAGGAAGCAGGCGTGGGGTCAGGCGATCCTACGAGGGAGGGGGTGCAATCGATCGCTTGACGAGGGGAAACGAAGCAAACCAACTAACGACCTACGTATACGTACTGAAACAACGCACGGGCACGGGAGATCGATCTGCTCGAGGCTAGAGGGTTTTTTTCGCAAAGGTTTTTTTGGCAGAGATGGGATGATGACGAAAAAAGGTGGTGGGGGGATGACGAAAATAAACTAGCGAAAATAAACCGCGCGGACTATTCACCAACTGCTCCATTAGGAGTAGAGATCAATATTACATGTGGCTTTGTAATGTGACTCCAGGACCAAACCTACTTGACTCATGCTCCAAAAGTCCCTTCTTGGAAATTGATTTCAAAGGGGGAGAGAGTTAGCACATCAAATCTTATCACTGAAGAGAGAATGCACTCATAAAAACTTCTCCTGATGCTCTTATTCTTAAGAGGAAAGTTGTCTCATGTCTTCAAGGGGGGAAAGACATGATAGTATATGTTATGACTTTATCTGCTCTGTTTATTTTCTTTTTTGCTCTGATTTTCTGCTACCCTATCTACTCCCATTATCCCATGTCAGATTCAGGGGGAGAAAGACATCTAAGGGAAGAAAATCTTTGGAATTCATTGCATATTTTTATTCTTGGGGACATCTCTATATCCGAGTAGAGTATCTAGTACTCACACTCTACATGTTATCCCAGTCTTGGTATTCTTGTGCTCTTTAGTTCTTGCTCTGTCTAGTAGATGTTCTTGTGTTATCTAACCTTGTTTACCCATGCACATCTTCTTCAAGCTAGCTCAAGACCACAAGGTAAGTATATGCATCACACTCATGTGCATGAAGATCTCTTGTTGTGGTACATATTGTTTGCAAGAGAGACTCATGAACATGAAGGTATAATTCCAGTATCTATATCATTTGCTCTGATGCATATAGCCAAGACCCATGTAACTCATTGCTTGCTCTTCACATGTTTATGCATTCTCATACTCTTATGATCTATCATCACATGATTGCGTACATATGTAGGGGGAGCCAATGCATGTTGAATGTCTTTCCAATGCTTTACTTGTTATTTCCTTATATCTTCATCTAAATCTTTGATGTATGTTGTCTATCAATTACCAAAAAGGGGGATATTGAAAGCACAAGTGCTCCTTGGGTGATTTTGGTAATTCATGACAACATATCTCTTGTTGGACTAATACTTCTACCTAGTGCATTTCAGATAATTTCAACATTGGAGTGGCATGGATGTGGACAAGAGGATGTGGAACCCCTTCAAGATGCTAAGGACAAATATTGGCAAAAGCTCAAGACTCTACATTTTCTATTTTACTGATCCAAGATCACATTGAGTCCATAGGAAAGCCAATACTATTAAAAGGGGATGAGGTGTTGCTTATTGGCTTACTTGCTCAAAGTGCTTAGTGATATGCTCCAAAACACTCAGCCACTTTATGACATCCACATATGTCCTAAACCTAAATGTCAAACTCGGCCCCACCGACTTTGTCTATCCGGCATCACCGAGTTTCATCTTATTCAGCCACTACCAAACCCTAGTCACTTTGTTCTCATCGATGGGATCTCGGTCTCACCGAGATGGGCTTGCAAACTCTCTGTGATCTATTGCAACATTTTCGGTCTAACCGAGTTTGTTCAGTCGGTCCCACCGAGTTCGCTTGACCAATCCTCTGTTTACTTATTACCAAAATCAGTCTCACCGAGTTTGCGTAATCGGTCAAACCGAGTTGAGGTTTTACCCTAACCCTGCACATCGGTCCCACCGAGATGGCTATATCGGTCCCACTGAGAACTCTAACATTCATATTTTGACGTAAATCGGTCTGAACGAGTTTGCTGATTCGGTCCCACCGAGTTTGAGAATCTTTGTGTGATGGCTAGATTTTGTGTGGAGGCTACATATACCCCTCCACCCATTCTTCATTCGTGGAGAGAGCCATCCAAACAAATCTACACTTCCACTACTCATTTTCTGAGAGAGAACCACCTACTCATGTGTTGAGACCAAGATATTCCAATCCTACCATATGAATCTTGATCTCTAGCCTTCCCCAAGTTTCTTTCCACTCAAATCATCTTTCCACCATACCCAAATCTATGAGAGAGAGTTGAGTGTCGGTGAGACTATCATTTGAAGCACAAGAGCAAGGAGTTCATCAACAACACACCATCTATTACCTTTTGGAGAGTGGTGTCTCCTAGATTGGTTAGGTGTCACTTGGGAGCCTCAGTCAAGATTGTGCAGTTGAACCAAGGAGTTTGTAAGGGCTAGGAGATCGCCTACTTCGTGAAGATCTACCCTAGTGAGGCAAGTCCTTCATGGGTGATGGCAATGATGGGATAGACAAGGTTGCTTATTCGTGGACCCTTCATGGGTGGAGCCCTCCATGGACTCGCGCAGCTGTTAACCTCCGTGGGTTGAAGTCTCCATCAACGTGGATGTACGATAGCACCACCTATCGGAACCACGCCAAAAACACTACACCACAACATGGATGTAAGGACAGAGATACTGCCGGACAACTCACTTACAAGGGCAGTCAAACTGTTGGGAATGATTTTCTCCCGGCAGATAGAACTGCCACGAGAACGGCTGCCGGGGATTGTAATTCCCGGCAGATGGAGATGTGCCGGCAGTTTCTATGCCACCATGTTCAGAATTCTCCCGGCAGTTCCTATTCTCCCGACAGATATTTTCTGCCAGCAATCAACAGCTTCCCCGGCAGATGATGTGCCGGTGGTGCCATGTATCCCAATTAATAATGCTATTATACTCTAGTATTGAATTCACTTCACATTTACATACACACTGACTATTCAAGAGATGGTGCATCCATTCAAATAAAACAAGAGGATTCTACATATGCACTTCACATATATATTAAAAAGTCTGGTCATCAAACATTTTACAATGTATGCAATTAATTGATTACACATGAAGACTTCCTCATAATTTAGCATCTGCAATTTCTAGACATCCGAGCAGTACTAAATGTAGCAAACACAAAGAGTAAAGCTTGTAAGGTCTTCTGTGTGAGCTCAACACATATGGTTATAGCAAGTTGTCTTAACCAGTCTTGCAGAAACATTTTCAACCTGGACAGGAAGTGACCAAATGACAAGTACATACATTAGAAAACATAATCTCCATTACATTTACTACGATACTCAAAGAATGTATAGAGTTCACCGCCCCTATTTATTATAAGAAAAACACCTACCTAATCAAGAGAATTTCTCAACGAATTTCCCTTTAAGACATCAAATGAATATTCAATTTAATAAGAAACAAACAAATGACAACAGCTTCAAGTCTGGGCACACGAATTAAGCACATCTAGTAGCCCTTCCTAGAAAGCATGACAACAGTTTCAGGTCTGGATAGATAATTAAACCCATATGGCATGGTGTGATTACCACTGATATTAGGTTTACTTTCCTGAAAGTGAAGAATCATCGAACTGTGTCTGTACATAAGACAAAATAGGGACAACGTTTTTACATCATAGGTACCATAGGATCTTATCTTTTTGTATTAGCACACAAAGGCAAGTAGTACATCAAAGAAAACTCAAACTTTATTCCAGCATTGACTGACACTAGTATCGAAACTAAAATGTTTAGAGTTTAGGTTTAACTCAAAAGAACATATAGAACCTTTTCACAAGCATATATAATGATATTCAGGTGTGAGCTTCTGAGAGGAAATACAAGGATATTTTCAAAAAATGCTACTTTATATAGAGAAAAAAAGACACCTAGGAAATAAAAGAATTGTGCAAATTACCTCTTTTACCAATCTGGTCACAAAGTAGTACCGTGATTCATGAAGAACAGCAACCAACATTCAAATTAGATTGCAAGTAAAGACCAACCTGTAACCACTGTGATGAAAGATATAGAAAGTTAAACAAGAAATTCCAAAGTTTACTAGATACAACTCTACTAGACATTATAAGTTTATTTTTCAAATAATGTTAAGATCTGTACGGAAGTGTAGTATCTTGAACCTTCAATCTTACAACAAGAGCCCATAAAAGAAGACCTTAATTAAGTAGCGGCACAAACCAGAATGAGTAGTATATCTACACATATGTTTTAACTAGTACGGAATGAGCAAATATCTAAATTCCCTTCCATGCACATGACTTTGTGTTGTAGTGAGCTCGGTTCATAAAGTTTTTTCTAGAAATAAATATAATATACATGAGATTGGATCAGATAATGTCAAGAAATAACTATTCCAAAGCAAGTAGTCATATATATGACAAGAACACCTATTTGTACTAGCATAATTTTCAACTTTCAGTGTGTATCTACAGCAAGTTTCCTGCCATGAACAAAATACTAAACTGTGTATTGCTAGATCAACCACTTTTTACACATGAAAAGAAATACTGGACAAAGCAGCACCTATGCTCTTCATAAATGGTTCTATGGCAGGCAGACCAACAACTATGTTTCAAGTACTACCCAATAACGAAATAAAAAGCTTCAGAATACACAGTAATGCAAAAGCTCAGTTCTAGTACATGCAAAAGCTCAGTCCTAGTACATGTAAAAGCTTCAGAATACACAATATTACTTGGGAGAGTTAGCTTTTTACCTATACATTTTCTTCTCTTCTTTTTCTTCTTCACCACCTCACGTGTGGGTTTAATAATTTGTTCCGAGCATCTTGTCGAAGAGATTGATTGGATAGGAAGCTCCTCCTCATTACCTGATTCATCATAAACACTACACTACAAAAAAAAATACACTTGCATGATGATAGTGTTTGTCATAGTAGGTCACGTTTTCTGTCATGCATGTACATCCATGACCATTTTATGACAGAATCAAGATAGTCATAGCTGTGCTATCGTAGAAGTGTTCCATGACATTACCAAAATTATCATCACGGAAGTGTCCACTTCCATGACGATAAATCATGCGTCACAGAATTGCTTTCATCAAGGGTGACCGACACGTGGCATCCACCGTAACGGGACGCCGTTAAGCTATCAGGGCCGGTTTTGGATCCGATAACCCGTTAATAGCCCCGACCAATGGGGATTTTCCACGTGTAAAATCATCATTGGCTGGAGGAAACACGTGTCGGCTCACCGTTGGGGCAGATGTCATCCACTCATTGGACACAAGGCGCCTATGATACGTCGACACGTGGCACGGACCAACAAAGGCCCATTCCTGTGAAAAGGCCAGCCTGTTTGACTTGGTCAAAAGGTGGAGGGCCGGCGCACGGAAAGCCTGCTAACGGCATGTTCGCATATAGCCCATTTACAGCTTGCTAACCCAGGGCTCGTTATGACCTATCCGAATTAGGTCCAGTAGCGTCATCTGGGCCGTCCAATATGATTCTAGCCCGTTTTAACTTTGGGCCCATGTATGGCCCATGACGTCTTTCAGCCCATATGAGGCCCTTTCTAGCTCTTGGCCCATTAACGACCCGTGGTGAAACTGGCCCGTAATGAACAGTGTATCACTTTATACCCATTAACGGCCCATTATTCCATTGTGCTGTTTCCATCCCATGTTATCTCTTGGCCTTCTCACGGCCCATTTATTCTTGGGCTCATTTCCAGCATTCGGTTACTTACGGACCGTTACTGTCATTTTCTGCTTGTGGGCCAAATTCAGCCCGTTGTTACAGTCGGCCCGTTTGTGTCCCGTTAATACGTTGGGCCGTTTTCATGTAAAAAAGCCGTTGGGATGTTTTCATAGAGTTATCAAATACGTCCTATTAACGGCCTGTTATGGTCCACGAATAGTACGGCCCATGATTAGCGAAATGATTATATGCCCCGTAGAAGGCCCATGGATCCTACGGCCCGTAAAAGACAAATGGATGCTACGGCCCGTAGAAGGCCCATGGATCATACGGCTCGTAGACGGCCCATGGATCCTACGGCCTATAGAAGGCCCATGGATCCTACGGCCTGTAGAAGGCCCATGGATCCTACGGCCCGTATAGAAGACCAATGGATCCTACGGCCCATAGAAGGCCCATAGATCATATGACCCGCAGGAGGCCCATGGTTACAACAGTCCATGTGTTGCCATAATGATTGTGGCCTAGTTACCAAAAATAGGTTATTGTGGCCACTAGAAAAACACGGAAAAATAACTGAAGTGAATACAAGAAAACAACTACACAAGACACTAAGGAAATAAATAAGAAAGCAACTAACGGTAGCCTATTACAGCTATTACACATATTACATCCACTGGGCATCAAAGTTCGCCACCAGTGCAAATATAGGGAACAAAGCAGCATATTACATACACTGGCCGTCAAAATTGGCCACTAGCGCAAATAAATGAGGCAGCAAAACAAGTCCATAACTGAAACAACTTCAGAAGAGCTCAAGAAACATTATCCTGGGTATCCACCATGCTGGCAATAAGCTTAGCAAGCTTATGAGCTTTTTCCTGTTTGGCGCAAAAATCCTACAATGCTTGCTGTTGCAACAGAAAGTATGCATCTGAATGCTCAGGGACTTCCACAGTCCTTCCGCTTCTTGTCGTAGCACAACTGATCGATGTCTTTTAGCTTGTAGTTGAGATTCAAGAAACTGAACTGATTCAGACAGTGAGTTTGAATAGCTTGTGCAAGCAGTAGTGGCTAGTAACTCGAGCACTAAACCAAGACAGGACTTTCGGGTTGTCTCACTGTCTTCAAGATAGTCTTCCTTAGCTGTTTTATCAGCTTTGTTGGAGACCAACAAGGATGCCTCACTATCCTGAACCTTATCTGCATTACTTACTTTACCATTGCTTAATAAGGCACTCTTCCCCAATATTTTGTCAGCATTCTAAAAGAAGAAACAAGCAGACACATAACAAGTTTAGCATGTACTAGTATATGAAACCCATTTCGGTGAACCAGTTCATTAGTAAGGTGGACAGGATTAAACTACCAAGTCTTCTATTGCCAAGTACTAGTACATAATAAAAGCATCAAACAAACATATATCTATTTCCTATGGTCACCGCATTCTCTTGCCAAATCAAAATAGAGACACGGTTCAAATCATATCAGTTCAAGACAAAGTAGTAGTAAAAGAATACAAAGTGTGGGAAACTACACAGAACAACAAGATTTTAGATGGGTACCATGGGTCTACATGTACATCAACACTATTGGCTCTGTTGTGATGCTAGTAATGTGCATGATATTAGAACTCAACTGTAGACACAATTGAAATTGAAATCAAGAGAGCTATTGATAAGAGCAAACCATGCGTGAACATACCTGCTGTGACATTGGAGTTTCGATTGGATCCTTCAATTTAAAAATAAGTTTGTATGAGTAAATACAGTGATACAAGAGCAAAGCAGTATGCACGATAGCAATGGAATCTTAAATTAGAAAAGTTGTTCTTCAAGTTTAGGCACTTGTTCTACATGAACAGAGTACAGTAAGACGCAAGAATATAGTACTTAAAATAGAAAATGAGCTCATAGACCTTACCACATTCTTGGTTCGGGACTAGTACAGAACAAGGCATTCCCAGTCATCGTCCAGTAAATGTGTCTCACGAGAACGTAAGGGAATTTGATGAGTTTCTTTGCCGATGAAGTACGTTTTCTTCAGGTAATTCTGATACTGCCACCAAGCATTCTTTAAGATATCAGAGGTATTAGCACAGGTTACCTCATCCTGAGTTTCCAAATCGGTCCTTCTCTATAGAGAAAAATTGGAAAATTTGTTGTATTATAACCATCATGGAGGTAGGATGTATGGGACAAAGCAAAGTAATTGCCATGAATAACATTACTTACACATAACTCCTGGAAAAACAACTGCAACTAGCATTTTCCTTCATCTTCAGTATAATATTTCCAAGATGGGAAGATACGCACATAGGATTTAACAACATCAAATGCGATAGATGCTAAACTACGACTGGCTGGTTGTGCTTCCTCCACAGGAATAGGCGTACTAACTGGTGGAGTTAGGGTTCGCCGTGGTAGTACTGGCCCTTTGGGCACTGGAGCTGCCTTACTAACTGCTCTTGTTTGGGAGCTCTATGGTGGAGATGGTGCTGTGTCAACAGGAACTGGGTTACTATCTGTTGGGGTTGGGGTTAGATTGGGTGAAGTTGGTTCTTTGTCCATCACAGTAGGGGTACAATCTGCGAGAGTCTGGGTTATGTGTGTGTGTGTGTGTGTGTGTGTGTCTGTTGGGGTAGGGCTGGTTCTCGAGCATGTACAACCGGGGTGCTATCTCCACCAAGAGGTAGCACTGTTTTATTTTAAGACCGTGTTTTCACTCTGCTAGATACTGGCATCACCCGCTCCAATTCAAATGGCTGATAAACAAGAAACATAGTTGAATGTACAGACATTGTATGAGAGACAGATGCAATAGATAGTGTGGAAAAAAGAGGGCATGAAATAGTTGACATGTATATTGTTTAACTAAAACGGATAGCATGACATAATTTCACATATATGATGTCTATTTAAACTAGATAGCATAGCATAACACAATTCAATGATGTGATGAATAAGTAAATAGGATCGCATGAAATAATTCACCTACATGTTATCTAAGTAATCAGGATCGCATGATTTAATTCACATATGTGATTTATATGCTAAACAGAGGGCATTCTATATGATGTATGAACTAAGAACATGGTGTTGAATACTGTGTATATGATGTCTAAACTATGCAATGCAAAAACCATATGCATGATATGAGCAGTATAACCATGCCAAGTTAGAGCATACACCTCGGTGGGGGAATAGGACTGGCCATCTGTCTCTAAATCCATCTTTGAGGAGCTATTGGGACCCAACAAGAAATCTGTTTCGACAGGTAGCACTTTCTGCTCCGAAGGCCTTGTTTTCACTCCAGATTTTTCCATCTTCCACCCAAATGGCTGATTCATAGGAAGAATAGTTTAATGTACCAACATTGTTGACAAATGGAAATGTAATGAAGAAAAGTATGGGCAAGATATCATTCAAATATATGATGCCTGGTTAAACAGGATGGCATTGCACATTTCACATATATTATGGCTGGCTAAAAGACATGAGATTGCATAATTCCCACATATGATATAAAAACTAAATAGGTGGCATTACAGAACATGTCTAAACTAAGCAGATGACATATATGATGTCAAAAGTAGGCAGTGCAAGGCAACATATGCATGATATGACTAACATCATCATGCCAAGGTAGAGAAAACACCTTGGGGGTAAATAGGAGTGGTCAGCTGCGTCTGAATCCGCCTCAGAACAGATATCTTCCTCTGGATTACAATCTGGAGAGGGGGGAGGGTTTGCTATTGAACCCACCATGGAGCGATGTTTGCATGACATTGTATTGCCGCACAAAACTCTTCTCTTTTTCTCTACATGTTCAGCATGACTGTAAGTCTCATCCCGACTTGTGGGGGAATCATAGTCTTCATCATCCTTTCCTCACTGAGACAATGCTCTAATAATGAAGATCGTCACACTTTTATTGATTTACAACTCAAGAATTACAACTCAAAGCTAGAACAAGATATGACTCTATATGAATGCCTCCGGCCGGGGTACCAGGATATGCAATGAACCAAGAGCGACATATTTGAAAATTATGAAGGTGGCCTTGCCAGAAATACGATGTCAACTACATGATCATGCAAAGAGCAATATGACAATGATGGAACGTGTCATAATAAACGGAACGGTGGAAATTTGCATGGCAATATATCTCGGAATGACTATGGAAATGCCATAATAGGTAGGTATGGTGGCTGTTTTGAGGAAGGTAAATAATGGGTGCATGATACCGGCGAAAGTTGTGCGGTATAATAGAGGCTAGCAAAGTGGAAGGATGAGTGTGCGTATATCCATGGACACACATTAGTAATAAATAACTCATATACTTATTGCAAAAGTCTACTTGCCCTCGAAGCATAGCACTACTACGCATGCTCCTAGGGGAAGGGTTGGTAGGAGTTAACCATCGCGTGATCCCGACCTCCACTCATAAGGAAGGCAATTAAAAGAGCACCTCATGCAACAAATTTGTCACACAACTTTTGCCATGCGTGCATGCTACGGGACTTGCCAACTTCACCACAAGTATTTCTCAATTTCATATTTAAACACTAGCATGACTCTAACATTACTATCTTTATATCTCAAAACAATTATCAAGCATCAAATTGATCATAGCATCCAATTCACTTCCTATGATAGTTTTTATTATGCCTAACTTGGATGCCTACCATTCTAGGACCAATTTTATAACCATAGCAAATACCATGCTGTTCTAAAATACTCTCAAAATAATATAAGTGAAGCATGACAGACTAGCAATTTCTTCAAAATTAAGCCACCGCTGTGCTCTAAAATATATAAGTGAAGCACTAGAGCAAAAACTATCAAGCTCAAAAGATATAAGTGAAGCACATAGAGTATTCTAGCAAATTCTAATCAAGTGGGCTTCTCCCAAAAGGTGTGTACAGCAAGGATGATTGTGGTAAACTAAAAAGCAAAGACTAATATAATACACGATGCTCCAAGCAAAACACATATCATGTGGCGAATAAAAATATAGCTCCAAGTAAAGTTACCAATGAACGAAGACGAAAGAGGGGATGCCTTCCCGGGGCATCCCCAAGCTTAGGCTTTTGGCTATTCTTGAATATCTTGGGGTGGCTTGGGCATCCCCAATCTTAGGCACTTGCCACTCCTTATTCCATAGTCCATCAAAGCTTTACCCAAAACTTGAAAACTTCACAACACAAAACTCAACAGGAAATCTTATAAGCTCCGTTAGTGAAAGAAAACAAAACCACCACATAAGGTACTGTAATGAACCCATTCTTTATTTATTTTGGTGTGAAACCTACTGTATTCCGACTTCTCTATGGTTTATAAACTATTTTACTAGCCATAGATGCATCAAAATAAGCAAGCAACACACGAAAAACATAATCTGTCAAAAACAGAACAGTATGTAGCAATATGTAACTAACGCAAACTTCTGGAACTCTAAAAATCCTACCAAAATAGGAAGTCCTGGACAATCTGTCCGTTGATAAGCAGCAAAAATAATCAACATAAAAGCACGTTTCTGTGATTTAAAAAAACTAATTTCGTGCGTGCAAAGTTTATGTTTTTCAGCATAATCAAATCAACTATCATCATAGGTTATCCTATAGGTTCTACTTGGCACAAACACTAATTAAAACATAAAAACACATCTAAATAGAAGGTAGATGCAAAATTTATTACTAAACAGAAACAAAAACAAAAAACACAAATAATATTGGGTTGCCTCCCAACTAGCGCTATCGTTTAACGCCCCTAGCTAGGCATAAAAGTGAAGATAGATCTAGGTAGTGCCATCTTTGGCACTCAATTCATAAGTAGCTCGCATGATAGACTCATAAGGTCATCTGAATTTCTTTCTTGGAAAGTTCTCCATGCCTTTCTTTAATGGAAATTGGAATCTAATATTCCCTTCCTTCATATCAAGAATCGCACCAATCGTTCTAAGGAAAGGTCTACCAAGAATAATAGGGCAAGAAAGACTGCAATCTATGTCAAGAAGGATAAAATCTACGGGCACCAAATTTCTATTTTCAACAATGATAACATCATTGATACTTCCCATTGGCTTTTTAATGGTGGAATCCACAAGGTGCAAATTTAAAGAGCAATCATCAAGATCATGGAAAACCTAGAATATCACATAAAGTTTTCAGAATCGTGGAAACACTAGAACCCAAATCGCACAAAGCAAAACACTCATGATCTTTAATTCTAATCTTTATAGTAGGTTCCCACTCATCATTAAGTTTTCTAGGTATAGAAACTTCCAAATTAAGTTTTTGATCATAAGATTGCATCAAGGCATCAACAATATGTTTGGCAAAAGCTTTATTTTGACTATAAGCATGAGGAGAATTAACAACGGATTGCAACAAGGAAATACAACCTTCTAAAGAACAATTATGATAATCGAATTCCTTGAAATCCGAGATAGTGGGTTCAATACTATTTAAAGTCATGACCTCCCCAATCCCACTTTTACCAAATTTAGCATCAAGATCTACAAACTCCGAATTATTGGGACGCCTTCTAACTAAACTTGACTCATCTCCAGTCCCATTATTATCAAGATTCATATTGCAAAAAGATCTAATAGGAGACACATCAATAAATTTAAGATCTTCATCATTATTTTCATGGGAACTAGAAGAACACGCCTTTACAAAGCAATCTTTCTTAGCATGCAATCTAGCGGTTCTTTCCTTGCACTCATCAATGGGAATTCTCATTGCTTTGAGAGACTCATTGATATCATGCTTAGGAGGAGTGTCTAAGTTTAAGAGAATCAACATCAAGCGAAAGTCTACCAATGTTCCTAGCCAAATCATCAACTTTGAGCAATTTTTCTTCAAGCAAATCATTAAAATTCTTTTGAGAAATCATAAATTCTTTCACACTATTCTCAAACTCAGAGGGCATCTTATTAAAAGTACTGTAAGAATTATTGTAGGAATTTCCATAATTATTAGAGGAATTCCCAGGGAACGGTCTAGAATTAAAGTTTCCTCTATGAGCAATGTTTTCAAAACTATTCCTACCAACAAAATTCACATCCATAGATTCATTATTATTCTCAATCAAAGTAGACAAAGGCATATCATTGGGATCAAGAGGAGTATTTTTAGTAGCAAACAACTTCATAAGTTCATCCATCTTTCCACTCAAAACATTGATTTCTTCAATAGCATGCACTTTTTTACTAGAAGATCTTTCAGTGTGCCATTGAGAATAATTAGCCATAATATTATCAAGAAGTTTTGTAGCATCTCCTAACGTAATTTTCATAAACGTGCCTCTTGCGGCCGAATCTAAAAGATTTCTAGAAGCAAAGTTCAAACTGGCATAAAATTTTTGTATGATCATCCATAAAGTCAAACCATGAGTAGGGCAATTGCGAATCATCAATTTCATTCTTTCCCAAGATTGGGCAACATGCTCATGATCAAGTTGTTTAAAATTCATAATATTGTTCCTAAGAGTGATGATCTTAGTGGGAGGAAAATACTTAGAGATAAAATCATCTTTGCACTTGTTCCAAGAATCAATACTATTTTTAGGCAAAGATGAAAACCAAACTTTAGCATGATCTCTAGGTGAAAACGGAAATAATTTCAGTTTAACAATATCATTATCTGTATCTTTCTTCTTTTGCATATCACACAAATCAACAAAGTTGGTTAGATGAGTAGCGGCATCTTCACTAGGAAGGCCGGCGAATTGATCTTTCATAACAAGATTCAGCAAAGCAGTATTGATTTCACAAGACTCAACATCATTAAGAGGAGCAATTGGAGTACTAAGGAAATCATTATTATTGGTATTAAAGAAATCACACAATTTGGTATTATCTTGCGCCATGGCAACTAGTAATCCAACACACAAGCAAACAAAAAAGGCAAGCCAAAAAGAGAGGAGAAGATTGGGAAAGAGATGGCAAATAAAATGGCAAGGGTGAAGTGGGGGAGAGGAAAACGAGAGGTAAATGGCAAATAATGTAAATGCGAGGGAGATGAGTTTGTGATGGGTACTTGGTATGTCTTGACTTGAGCGAAGACCTCCCCGGCAACGGCGCCAGAAACCCTTCTTGCTACGTCTTGAGCTTGTTGGTTTTCCTTGAAGAGGAAAGGGTGATGCAGCAAGAGTAGCGTAAGTATTTCCCTCAGTTTTTGAGAACCAAGGTATCAATCCAGTAGGAGGCTCCTCAAAAGTCCCACGCACCTACACAAACAAACAAAGAACTCGCAACCAACGCAATAAAGGGGTTGTCAATCCCTTCATGGCCACTTGCGAAAGTGAGATCTGATAGAGATAGTATGATAAGAGAAATATATTTTTGGTATTTTATAATATAGATGCAAAAAGTAAAGATGCAAATAAAAGTAGTTTGAAAGCTTATATGATAAAAGATAGACCCGGGGGCCATAGGTTTCACTAGTGGCTTCTCTCAAGATAGCATAAGTATTACGGTGGGTGAACAAATTACTGTCGAGCAATTGTTAGAAAAGCGAATAATTATGAGATTATCTAGGCATGATCATGTATATAGGCATCACGTCTGCGACAAGTAGACCGACTCCTGCCTGCATCTACTACTATTACTCAACACATCGACCGACTCCTACCTGCATCTAGAGTATTAAGTTCATAAGATCAGAGTAATGCATTAAGAAAGATGACATGATGTAGGGAGATAAACTCAAGCAATATGATATAAACCCCATCTTTTTATCCTTGATGGCAACAATACAATACGTGCCCTGCTGCCCCTGCTGTCACTGGGTAAGGACACCGCAAGATTGAACCCAAAGCTAAGCAGTTCTCCCATGGCAAGAAAGATCAATCTAGTAGGCCAAACAAAACTGATAATTCGAAGCGACTTGCAAAGATAACTCAATCATACATTGTCACGCCCAATATGCGACCCTATCCAAGAGGAACTCGAAGGTCCCACCAAGGATAGACCCGCATATTGAAACGCTTTTGCAAGGTGGATATCATTACATCAACATTACATAATAGATGGGGATACATACAAAAGGCATACAATGCCACACGAATACACCAATACATCATACACAAGATCAACATCCGACAACGGATGAAACACAAACAGGAACTCAAACGACATCCACCCTGCTAGCCCAGGCTGCCGACCTGGAACCTATCCCCTGATTGAAGAAGAAGCAGAAGAAGAACTCCAAAACAAGCAAACATCGCTCTCGCGTCATGATCATCGCATAACCTGTACCTGCAACTGTTGTTGTAGTAATCTGTGAGCCACGAGGACTCAGCAATCCCATTACCATGGGTATCAAGACTAGCAAAGCTTAAAGGGAAAGGAAGGGGTAAAGTGGTGAGGTTGCAGCGGCGACTAAGCAAGTATGGTGGCTAACATACGCAAATGAGAGCGAGAAGAGAAGCAGAGGAACGGTCGTCAACTAGTAATGATCAAGAAGTGATCCTGAGATCCTACTTACGTCAATCATAACACAGAAACCGTGTTCACTTCCCGGACTCCGCCGAGAAGAGACCATCACGGCTACACACGCGGTTGATGCGTTTTAATTCGGATCTGGTGTCAAGTTATCTACAACCGGACATTAACAAATTCCCATCTGCCACATAACCGCGGGCACGGCTCTCGAAAGTTTATACCCTGCAGGGGTGTCCCAACTTAGCCCATGATAAGCTCTCGCGATCAACGAAGGATATTCCTTCTCCCAGGAAGACCCGATCAATCTCGGAATCCCGGTTTACAAGACATTTCGACAATGGTAAACCAAGACCAGCAAAGCCGCCCGATGTGCCGACAAATCCCGATAGGAGCTGCACATATCTCGTTCTCAGGGCACACCAGATGAGAAAGACGATGGGTTGGCATAGACCCTAGTTGCCCAGGGGGCGCCGGACATCGCTCAGGTTGGACCAACACTCGAAGGAGCACTGGCCCGGGGGGGGGGGGTAAAATAAAGATGAACCTCGGGCTCCAGAAACCCAAGGGAAAAAAGGGCTAGGTGAGGCAAATGGTAAAACCAAGGTTGGGCCTTGCTGGAGGAGTTTTATTCAAAGCGAACTGTCAGGGGGGTCCCATAAATCACCTGACCGCGTAAGCAACGCAAAATCCAGGAACATAACACCGGTATGACGGAAACTAGGGCGGCAAGAGTGGAACAAAACACCAGGCATAACGCCGAGCCTTCCACCCTTTTACCAAATATATAGATGCATTAATAAAATAAGAGATATTGTGATATCCCAACATAACCCTGTCCATGATGGGGCAATCTTCAACTTCACTTGCAACTAACAACGCTATAAGAGGGGCTGAGCAAAGCGGTAACATAGCCAAACAACGGTGTGCTAGGAAGGGTGTCAAAGGTTAGAGGTTCATGGCAATTTGGGGAGGCTTGAAGAACTAGTGATAGGAAGCACAACATAGCGATAGAACGAAGCAACTAGCATAGCAATGATAGTAGTGAGATCCAGGGTAGCGGTCATCTTGCCTGAAATGCCGCAAGGAAGAACAACGAGTCCCTGAAGAAGACAAACGGGTGTAGTCGAACGAATCCTCACAACTCTGGAACAAAACCGAAGCTAACGAGAGAAGCAAACCGGAAAGGAGGAAACAACATGGTAAACACACAAGCATAAACATGTCATGATGCACAAACAAGTATGATGCATGTCCGGTTTAATGAGGCATGGCATGGCAAAGTGCACAAACAATACTACAAATTAAGTGGAGCTCAATATGCAATGAGTTGCATATTGACGAAACACCACATCACTTATTTGGTTCTCTCTTGTTTATGTACCCAACAATATTAAATGTTTTTAAACATAGCAAGGGGTGAAGCATAAGTAAACTAACTATTTAGGAAAGTTTAAATGAGGCCGGAACAACAAACAACAATTCCAGAAAATCCTCATAAGCATATTTTGAATTTGCTACTGTTCTGCCCTAAAACATATTTTGTTATTGTTAAATAGGAAAATAACATGCACCACGTTAAACTAGGCATTTTTCCACCCCATTTACATCTAAAGTTTATTTAAAACCGAGCTACGATTATTTAGTTATGAAATAAATCATTTTAACATGGCATTTGAGCAAATTTAATCAAACAACATTTTAAACATTTAAACATGGGATGAAAATGGCATATCATGAAACTAGATGAAATTCTAAGCACTTTACATATATAATTTGTTTTAATCCGATGCATGGTTAATTAATTATTGATGCATGAACATTAAGGGGTTTTCTGAAAAACTGGCAATCTCTGGATAATTAGGAAATTCGCAGAACCAAAAAAAAACATATACGGGCCGAATCTGGAGGGCAGACTGGGCTGCTCACCATGGGCTCTTGGCCCGGCTGGTGAGGAGGAGGCCAGGCAGGCCGGATCTGGCGCGGCTCGGCCTTGGCCAACAGACGAAGGGGAAGCAGCCCAGGTGCGGTCAGCGATCAGTCAACGAGTGTGGCGTGCGCTCGAACGAATCGAGGCAGAGGAGCTGTCCTCCTCTGCTCGATAGGAAGCAGAGCAGCGGCGGCGTGGGACTTGCAGCGGCAGCGGAGGAACTTGGCAGCAGGGCAGCGGCGCTCCTCGAGGAAGGGTCTTGCGGCGAAGAACTCCGGTGAAGAAGGGGAGCGGGGCGGCTGCACCGTTGCGGCCGACAAACTTGGCGACAGGGACGACGCGGGGACGGCCTGATCCGGGCGGCAGCTTGCGAGGGACTTGGCGCGGGCTTCGGCAGGGACGCAGGGTCGTGGGGCAGCCGAGAATGAAGGGAGGCGGCGCGGGGCGGACCGGACTTGAGGAGGCCGTCGGCCATGGCGTCAGGCAAAACTAGTACTTGAAGAAAATGGTGGCGCGGTAGTTTCAGAGAGGAAAAGACTTGAGAGAAGAAGAGGGGCATGGGGAGAAGGAAGGAAGAGGCCAGCCTGGTGGTGGAGCTGGTCCGACGATTGGACTCGGCGTGCACGAGGTGGTCGCCTCGGTCCCGCCTGGATCGGGCACGGGGCTGCCTGCGGGAGAGCTCGGGAGGACGGGGCTTCGCTGGGAACGAGGAGGCGCACGACTAGGAGAGCTCCGGGCGTAGAGGAAGCCGGGCCGTCCGGGACGACACCGGAGGCAGAGCAGCTTGGGGTGGTGCAGAGCTTCGGTGAGCGTGGCCATTGCCGTGCTTGCTCGGGTAGGAGGATGGTTGTTGGCTGCTGCGATTTGGGCTGCGCGGAAAACCAGGGAGGTGGTCGGAGGCTGGGTTTGCAAATCGAGGAGGTGGGTGGATCGAGGGGATCCCGAGGAGAAGGTGGGTGTGTGGCGGCGGTGGAATTGGGAGGATGGTACATGATCCCTAAATCCTAGGGTTGGATGATATATATAGTAGGTGTTAGGTAAGAGGGGCATTTGGTCCCTCCGATTTTTAATCGGACGGCTGAGAAAATATAGGTTAGCACGTCCAATTAAGAAAACGGAGATGTTTTGTAGATGTTAGGGGATGATCCAGATTCAGCGGTGACAACAGCCTGGGTCGGGTTCGGGGAAGATTTCGGACGCATGCGAGGGGTCTGAGAGAGGTCGACAAAGACAAGGGGGGTTTTGTTGGTCTCGGAGAAAGAGAGAAGAGAGGGGTCCAATTGGTCTGAGAGAAGGTCAACAAGGACAAGCGGTCTGACAAAAGGTCAATGAAGACAAAGAGAGAAGCGGTAACTACGAACGGCTACGAGGTTTTATGAAAACATGCGGATGCAATGCGGATGATGCGATGAAATGAAATGCCTGACATGAACAAAATGCAAAACAAAAGACAAAAACCCAACCACGAAGGAAATAATATATCGCATCTCCGGAAAAGGGAAGAGTTGGAGTTATGAATATGGAAAGTTGTATCCGGGGCGTTACAACACTCCACCACTACGAGAGGATCTCGTCCCGAGATCTAGGATGGCACCAGAGAGAAACGGAGAGGAAGATAAGAGGTAAACTAAGTTGCTTTTTGACGAACGAGTGAAACCACGAACCTTGAGAGGTTGAGCAAAGTGAAAGGAAGAAAACAACAAAGATGAGCAAAGATGAAAACACTCCGTTAGAAAAGAGGAACAAGGGATACAACGAGAACCAAGAGGTTTAGTGATAAGATAGATATTGAAACCACTCCGGTTAAAACTAGATAGAGAAGGAATAAGATTGATATAATTTGGGCAGCACTCCGACTGAAGGAAGAAGGAAAACTTGATAAGATGAAAAGCACTTAAAGAGATGACACAACACTCCGGTTAAATGGATAAGCATGAAAAGAACATGACCTTCACAATTCGACATGATGAGTGAAAAGAGCAACATTACAATGCCTCCGGAAGAAAGAATAGAAGATAGATCATTGGAATAACATATGGAGGAGAAAATGCAAACTTCTGCCACAAATGAGCTTGGGAAGCACCCTTCCATGGTGGAATCCGCAAGGCCAAATTTGTTGTAAAAAATGATGCTTAGATGCGTTTCAGAGTAAAATCCTATGTGGTTCACTTGCTAAACAAAAAAGTGTCTGGTATGTAAATTTTTGAAGCTCACTTTGTAATGTCATGTGGCTCACCTCTTAATAGTTTTGCAGTCCAGTTACGCCCGAGGCGAAGCTCACTTTGTAATCCCATGCGGCGCACCTCTCGGTAGTGTTGCGATATCCAATATGAAGCTCACTTTGTAATCTCATGCGGCTCAGCTCTCGATAGTGTTGTGGTTCACTTATGCCCGATGTGAAGCACACTCCACTTCCTCGCTTGAGAAAATGTACGTCTAACAAAAAAACAACGAAGTTTGCTTGCCCGTCTGATGCAGTGCGGTTTTCATTCTGAAGCAGTGCGGTTGACCGTGTGATGTTGTTCATCCCGTAAGTGCAAAAAAATTGTTAGGGAAACGAAAAAAAGTAATGCGGTTCACTTCTTGATAGTGTTGTGGTTCATTTACACCAGATGTGAAGTGCACTCTACTTTCTCGTCCTTGAAAAAATTACGTTTGAATAAAACAAAAACATGCAATTCTCTTACCCATTTGATGCAGTGCGATTTTTCGTCCGATGCAGTGTGGTTTTCAGTCGGATGAAGTACCAACGTCGATTTGGGTGTCGCGAAAAACAGAGTGTCCGCATTTCGGTAAATTCGAAATTCCTCTTAAACCGTAAAGAATTAGAGAGAGTGTTCTACATGAAAGAGTTGCGTATCGTCGATATCTTTCCAACGGCGTATCGTTTGAATCATTCCGACCAGCGGTATGCAAAAATTCCGCCAAAAACGGCCGCTGCCACTCGTCATCCAACGTGCGATTTTAAAAATTAACTTAAAACCGTAAGGAATTTCAAAAATATTTCAACATATGAAAGTTGCGCCTCGTTCTTAGCTTTCCAACGGCGTATCACACGCCTCGTTTCGACAAACGATTCAAAAACTGGAGCGAAAACAGTTTCGAAAATTTGAAAAAATTTGAAAAACAGAATTCCGCGATTTAGTAAATTTGAAACTGCTCTTAAACCATAAGGAATTAGAGAAAAAAATATATGAAAAAGATGCGCCTCGACGATATCTATCCAACGGCGTGTTGATTCCGAAGAGCGATTTAGAAGAAAACGTGAAAAAACGCTCGCTGCCACTCATCATGGGCCGCACCATTTTCAAAACTGCTCTTAAACCTTGTGAAATCTCGATAAGTGTTCAACATGTCGAAGTTGCTCCTAATCGATAGCTTTTTAACGGTACATTACACGCCTCATTCCGATAAATGTTTAAAAAACTAGAGCGAAAACAGTACCGAAAAAATAGCGCGTGCAGTTTTTTCCGACAAGAAGTTCACTCATGTGAGTGCTGCAGCACACTTGGTTCAAAGAATGACGTGCACTTGCGTTCAGCGTGCAGTGCGGAAGTGGTGTGCAGAATAGTTATTCTGCTAATATTTGCAGAATAGACCGTCTGTATATATATATATATATATATATATATATATATATATATATATATATATATACATACATACATCTGGGCTATTCTGTTACGCGTAACAGAATATTATTCTGTTACCCTTTTTGAACTGACGGTTTCAGGTGGTTGTACTGATGTTTTCGAAGCGGTTGAACTGATGCTTTCAATTTTATTTAACACATCGTCTTCTTTAGTTCAAAAACTTTTTGTAATTTTTTTGTCGGAACGGGGCGTGTAATATATCGTTGGAAAGCTCTTGACAACCATATTTCAAGTATATTGAACGTTTTTGCAAAATCATTATGGTTTAAGAGCAGTTTTGAAAAAACCGTTTTTTTCAAAACTGAAAACATGAATCGTATTTTGGACTCAATTTCCAAACGTTTGTCAGAATTGAGCAAATAAGATGGCGTTGGAAAGCTTGTGAAAATCCGCATCTTCCATATATGTATTGTTTTTGTAATTCTATATGATTTAAAACTAATTTGAAAAACAGTGAAATTCTGGACGAAACATATTTTCGCGATTTTTTGCAAACAGTTCGTCGGATTGACGCAAATGATACGGCGTTCGAAAGCTATGAAAAATGCGCAACTTTTTTGTATATAAATGTTTTTCTAATTCCTTACGGTTTAAAAACGAATTTGAATACGGTCAAATTTGATTTTGAACGCGATTTTTTTAAAAAGTTTGTCAAAATATGGCAAATAATATACCGTTGGATAGCTATCGAAAATGCGAAACTAAGTCATGTTGAACATTTTCTCTACTTCACAACCGTTTAAGAGTAATTTTGAATACGGCATGACGGATCATGCTGTTTTCTCGTCTGAAAAACAGAGTAGTCGTACTGATATATGTGCACGTTTGTACTCAGCTATTTTTTGTAGAGTCATTTTGAATGGTTCCCAAAAAGGGTGCTTGTACTGATGCCTGCATGGGTTTGTACTAAGCGTGTTTTCACTAACTAGACTTTGCTCTGTTTTGCTCATAAGTTTTCAATGGTTTATTGTATCGTCTCCCCTGTACTTGCATGGTTTATATCATCGAACTGAATGATATTTTTTTCAAAAAGAAAATGTTTTTTTTATTTTTTTTTGAACTGAACTTTTTTTTACAATGATGTTCTGAACTTCTCTTATTTTATGACTTGTACTTTTATCATTTCAATTGCATGGGGTTTCTTTTTGCTTGAACTTTTGCAAGTTGAATTTCTATCATTTCTTTTATTTCGAACGGACCATCATTTTTAACTTGTACGGATCAATATTTTTAATTCAACCATTTTTCTTTCTAGAACGGACGAATGTATGTTCGAGAAAAAGAGTAATTGAACGGATGTATGTATGGTTTTGTACTGAGTGTGTTTTCACATCCCGTGCGTGTTTTGTGACGATATTCTAGACTTCTCTCATTTTGAACTCAGCTCCTTAGCGACCGGCCACAAAACAAGAAGTTGTACTGTTGAGCACAGCTCCTTAAGCGACCGGCCACAAAACAAGAAGTTAAGTTGTACTGTTGAGCAGGATGTCCTCGACCCCGACCGCGTAAGTACTTAGTATGACGATGTATTAGTACTTAGTATGAGACACGTTGTGTTGTTTTCCTATCAGAAAAAACAGAGTACTTGTACTGATGTATTTTTCATATAGTAACTTTGAAAGGTTCAAAAAAAGAGTTCTTGAACGGATGTTAGTATGAATTTGTACTGAGCATGTTTTAACATACTAGACTTTACTCCGTTTTTCTGTATGGTTTTCCTCCTAACTTTTCTATTCAACTTTTCTTTTCAACGTTTGATGGTATCTTTTTGTTTGAGCTTTTTTCCCAACCTCATCTGGGATGTCATGTTGAACTTACAACTTTTTTAATTATAAATATTTAATGTTTTTACAATGCCAAAGTTAGTAAATAGTAGGACACTCACCCAAGTTTCTTAATCCAAACTGATTATTCTTTTTAATTTGAACTGATCATCCGTTTTTTTAAATCCAATTTAATCATAGTTTTTAATACAAACTAATTTTTAAATTCAAACTGAATATTTTATTATTAATTTGAACTGATCATTGTTTTTAATACGTACTGATTAATTGATTTTCTTTCATTCTCGGACGCACATCAAACGGTCATGTATACCTTTCTTCAAAGAAGTAGCAAACCATATCATAGACAGAAAATTTTCCAAACATATATTACACGAATGACATGTACACCACACCTGCTGCACATTTTCATAGATGAATGACATATACACCACACCGACTACACATTTTCATATTATCCATATCACCCACTGCAACACAAAAATCATAGGCCTATTCTCTTGCACATCAAATGTTCAAGCACACTCACATGACAACAATAATAATCATCAGAAAAATAAAGTGCAGACAAGTGTCGAATGATAAGGGTCACATGCATGCCATTCATAGATAGAAATGTAGGCAATACAAAAATAACTCACAAAAAGCATAACAGAGAGAAGAGGGGACAAAATCACTACTGATCAGTGGCAATCTTTGTGGTTTATCTCACTTATTGCACAACATGAAGACGTGCTTGATGCTAGCTATAAGGAGAGGGCAGTTCAACTCGAGGAAACAACAACACATAGTTCTGCAGAGCCATGGACGGAGAATCTCTTCATTGTTTGTTTGCAGCAATGTCTTGAACTTAGGCATACACGAGTAATAGAACTTCTTGGTTATCCAGACTTGCACTGAGGCATTTCACCGAATATGTAACATGCACATTTGGTAGGGGGTGGAGGGGCTACGCGATCTGGACGGAGGAGCTCTTCAGTGGTGAATTTACCAGCACATGAATGCCAGCACATGGAATCTAGTCACCAGAAATAATTTCTGAACTTTAAGCACAAATAATTATACTAAGTATGTTGGCACTACAATATGGAATTCTACTATCAAATTCAGCAATGAATTTACTAACAAGCCAGTAAATTTAACAATGTAAAAATTACGAGATTCATAAACCACACAACAAAAACTAGGAGCATGTGTGGTAACTCAAACCATATGGTTTTGTAGGAACATATGTCTTCAGGGCCTTTGTGCTAGACGCAACATCCCAGAGTTTAACAATGCAATCAGCCAATTTAGATGCAAGTAGTGCTCCCTCACAGCTATAAAACAAACGAAGAATTTTTTAACTAAGATGATTCGTTGGTATAGCAGATTACCATGCAATTAAGTAATTCTACTTCTCCAACAAGTAACATCATATGTAGCTAGACAGAACAGTACAACATGACTCATCACTGAAAGCAAAAAAATGTACCTTTTGATACAGAAGAACTATCAGTGGTACTCAATATAGTATGTTGTAGTTTACATATACTGAAAACACTCTGTCTATATATCCCTGTCTCCTTGTCTGAGCTTCAGTTTGGAACATAGTTCCCGAACTTGCTACTTTAGTATAACATGTTCTGACACCGACGAACAATGTGTACGGAGTAGCTCTATTCGTTCTGTGTGAATGTTTAAGAGGGAAACCAACCTTGCATTGCAGGAGAGAAGAGAAGTCTATGGGCGCGGGGAGATGACAGTGTCCGTTACCCTCCGGCGCCGACATCCAGCAGGGAGCCTCGCAAGATGTTCAGAATCAGTTTCCCCCTTGTATGTAGCAAGTAACAGAAGATGTTCAGAAGCTAAAGTCAGAAGCTCAATAACCTTGAACATTAGTCTAGTTTTCTCCTTTTCTCTGCAAACAAATACAGGAAAAGTCTAAAAAGAATGCATTCTTTTAGTCCTCACACACCAAAGAGAAATCTAAAAAAATGTTGAACTTTCACAAGCATGACAACCTGCGACGTGAGCATGTTGTGGAACTGAACAATCACCACAATCCAAACCGCAGGGGGGCGAATCATGTACATTATTGCACATCAAATTCTTTTTTGAACTTCTATGTGCTTACAACTTGTCCGTTGGCCGTGGATCTGTTCCCCGCTGAAACAAGCATGATTCACAAATGACCTATATTTCTAGCATCGGTACATACTTGTCATGAACTGACGGAATTACACAAGTAGACCAAATACGAACTAGATTATACAAAATTCTACAGAAAAAGTGCATGGCTCCTCCCTGTGCTGCTCTTGCAGTAGAGAGTAGGCGAGGTGGAAGATGGGGTCCTGACCTGCGGTTCCTACCGGCAAACTGACGGACTGACGAACTCGGCATAGTCGGATGGGCGGCCGTGCTCGGGGTCCAGTGGGGGCGGCAGCACTCGGGGTCCAGCGGGGGCGGCTCGTCACCGGAGATGGGACACGAAGGGCCCCCGGCGCGTTGGGCAGGGTGTTAGCGACGGCGGCGCATGGAAGATGGGGTGGGGGAGGGCCTGGTGGTGCGCTGGGGAAGAGGGACAGTGGGGGTGGAGGGGCGAGCGCTGGAAGCATGGGGCGGCGGCGGATGGAAGCAGGGGCGTGGCGGTGGTTGGGTCGTGTCCGGCTGGGGGCGGCGACACCCGGTGGTGGGGATGAGGACGGCAGTGCACGGCGACCGGGCGAGGGCGGCGGTGCGCGGCGGTCGGGCGGGGGCGATTGCACACGGCGGCAAGGTTAGGGGCGACGGCACACGACGGCGGGGTTGGGGGTGGCGGCGTGCTCGAAGAAATGGGATCGGGGCTCGGGATGTGGTGGGTGGCGTGTGGGCTGAATTCTTCACGCGTGCGTATATAGGGACGGAGGGTAACAGAATAATATTCTGTTACCGGTAACAGAATAGTCCAGCCCTATATATATACATATATATATATATACACACACACACACACACGATGGAGGCTCAGCGTTTGCTATATTCAAAGTCTCTCACCCTCTTCACCAGATCTAAACAAGACCGCGTTGCCCTCTTGTCTCTCCCCCCCTCACAGCTGGAGAAGGAGGCGTCCGGATCCCGTCGCACCGGGAAGGGGAGGAGGTGCAGCGTTCACTCTATGGCCTTCGGCAAGGGAGGCAATCCACTACCGGCTGCGCTATTCTCTTTCACCCAGCGCCTATGCGGGAGGGCCACCAACCCCTTCTTCCTTGCTGCCATACGTAGTGTGGGCAGGTCCGGCCTCCCGTCGCACTCCTTGCCACATCCCGACGGCCCTAAGGTATAAGTTTCTTTGAAACAGTCATTGCTCTAGCTGCATGCAGATCTTGTTTGATTTTGTAGTCGAATCTAGGTCTTGGTTCAAAGAGGAAAGAAGGGTGCGGTGGGGTGGAGCATGAATCTAGGACGTGGTTCAATGAGGAAAGAAGGGAGGGAAAGTAGTATAGACTTGCTATCCAACCACTTTGTTGGTCAAAAAGGGAAAAGGGGGTAACCCAGTACACACATCTGTAAGGAACCGATCTCTTTGTTGAAAAGGGAAAGAAACAGAGGGGCCGGGTAGTTTGTGCAGGACTAGATTTGCAGCCCTCACATAGGAAAAAGATTCAAAGAGAACAAATATGGGACCGACGCAGATATGCTGCTTGGCTACATACTCTGCATCACCCATTTATACGTGTGGACGCACATGGTGTTGGCATGTCCCATGTCCCATGTCCAATACAACTATTTTGCTGTTGTTAATCTAAGAATGCCGCCGGAAAATTGAAGCAATGCCACTGTTATAAGTAAATTACATTTTTTAACGAATGTTGTTTTAGGAGAATGTTTTTGTTAATATGAATCAATGCAACCGTTTTAGAAATGCTACTATCCTACTTTGTTTTCCATCAAGATAAGTTAGATGCTTCTTTTTGTTGGCGTTTGTTCCATCCTCCTTTATTGTCAAGTAATTGTTTCCTTTTTTGCCTCTGTTAAAACAGGGGTATCTATTCAACTTGATGCTATTGCGACATTTTGCTTCGCTACACGAAATACTTATGTTTTAGGAGTGTTTTGTGCAGTTCAACTTGAATGTCATACCGACGACTTTGCTTAATTTTGGTGGAACCGCACAAAAGGAGATCGAGATTTGTTTCTAGTCTTCCTTGCGAGTTGTTTCAAATCTTGGTCTCATCCACATGATGGTGTAGTGTCTTTGAGATGTTGTGCTACTTGTTTCGGTACTGTTTGGGATAAATGTTGAATTGAAGCTATTGAACGGCTGTCTTTTACCATTAAGTGAGCAAAAATTCTTCCAACCCAGACATGATGCTTGTTTCTTTCTTACAGAAAACTCTGAATCACCCCCTTTATAAGTAGATGGAAGCACATGGTGTTGTTGCGCCCACTCTCCCCTGGAACTGTTTTATGCTTTTTGTTAATCTAATGCCGCTGGTAAAATTAAGCAATTGCCACTCTCAGAATTAACTACTGAATCTTAGTTCAAAACTGCAACATTTGTTAGGGATTAGCGGAATTACCATTTTTGTGCCCGCATGTTTCATCCTCCTTTATTTGCCACTAATTGATTCCTTTTTTGACTCTATTAAAACATGGATATCTATTCAACTTGTTGCTATTGCGACATTTTGCTTCGCTACGCGAAACACTTATGTTTTAAGAGTGTTTTGTGCAGTTCAACTTGAATGTCACACCAGCGACTTTGCTTAATTTTGGTGGAACTGCACAAAAGGAGTTCGGATTTTCATATATGTGTTGGGATTTTTTCAAATCCTCCTCTTGAGCTGTTTCAAATATTGGTCAAGAAAGGTCAGTACCGACTTTGATCCACATGATGGTGCAGTGTGCTTTGAGATGTTGTGCTACTTGTATTGGTACTATTTTGGATAAATGTTGAATTGAAGCTATTGAACTACTGTCTTTTACCACTTAAGTGAGAAAAAATTGTTCCAACCCAGACATGATGCTTGTTTCTTTGGTACAACAAAACTCTGCATCACCCCCTTTATAAGTAGATGGAAGCACATGGTGTTGTTGCGCCCACTCTCCCCTGGAAGTGTTTATGCTTTTTGTTAATATAGTGCCGCTGGTAAAATTAAGCAATGCCACTCTCAGAATTAACTACTGAATCTTAGTTCAAAACAGCAACACTTGTTAGGGATTGGCGGAATTACCATTTTTGTGGCCGCATGTTTCATCCTCCTTTATTTGCCAGTAATTGATTCCTTTTTTGCCACTGTTAAAACAAGGTTATCTATTCAACTTTTTGCTATTGCAAAATTTAGCTTCGCTACGCGAAAGACTTATGTTTTAAGAGTGTTATGTGCAGTTCAACTTGAATGTCACACCGGTGACTTTGCTTAATTTTGGTGGAACTGCACAAAAGGAGATCGAAATTTCATATATGTGTTGGGATTTCGTTCAAGTCCTCCTCAGGAGCTATTTCAAATCTTGGTCAAGAAAGGTTAGTACCGACTTTGATCCACATGATGGTGCAGTGTGCTTTGAGATGTTGTGCTACTTGTATTGGTACTGTTTTGGATAAATGTTGAATTGAAGCTATTGAACTACTGTCTTTTACCATCAAGTGAGCAAAAATTGTTCCAACCCAGACATGATGCTTGTTTGTTTGTTACAACAAAACTCTGCATCACCCCCTTTATAAGTAGATGGAAGCACATGTTGTTGTTGTGCCTACTCTATCCTAGAACTGTTTATGCTTTTTGTTAATCTAATGCTGCTGGTAAAATTAAGCAATGCCACTCTCAGAATTAATTAACTACTAAATCTTAGTTCAAAACTGCAACACTTGTTAGGGATTGGTGGGATTACCATTTTTGTGGCCGCATGTTTCATCCTCCTTTATTGGCCAGTAGTTGATTCATTTTTTGCCTCTATTAAAATGAATCAGTCGCATTGTTTTAGGAATGGTATTAGCCTGCTTTGTAGTTCTTTCTACATGTTTAACCAAGGTATTGTTAAGATAATGTCTCTGTTAAAAAGAATCTGTTGCATTGTTTTAGAAATGGTACTTTTCTGCTTTGTCGTTCTTTATACATGTTAAAACAAGGCATTGTTAAGATAATGTCTCGGTCAATATGAATGAATCACACTGATGGAGAATTTCTACTCTCCTGCTTTGTTTCCATTAAGATAAGGTAGATTAGTAGATATTTTTATTCTGGGAGTACAAGTCATCAACCGTTATTTCTCAGTAATTGTTTCCCTTATACCTATTGTTGCTTACAGGGATATCAAAATTAAAGCTCAGTTTTATTCCGACTTTGATTTTAGTTGAACTGCATAAAAGGAGCCAATGTGTCCAACGCAAACTGCTCCATTACTGGGTCCAATTGGTCGTACCACTTTGCAAAAACAAGCAGTCACTGTTTGTGCTACATTGCAGAAGGAATGATCGAGAAGCTTTAGAGAGTATTAGTAGACGCTGGTGACATGACTAGTCTTTAGAGAGCATAGGAAACTCTACAACACATGGAGTGCACTGGGCAAAAGTGCCCAAACAAGTACAAGAAGCCATGACAGTACTCCAATCCCGTCAATGTCATTCTAAGCAACAATGATGGGGCATCTGGGTATGGTAATCTGTTTACTGTACTTTCAGTTTGTTAGTCCAGCGATTGGTGGGTTGACACTGGGGCCAATATTCATGTGTGTGCTGATGTGTCTTTGTTTTTTGCAGCATATAAATACGAAATCCACAGGGATGCTCAACTTGATTTTAGTGGAATTGCACAAAATGTTGAGATGGTTTGTGTCCTCCATAATACTTCATCATGCACAATACATCGAATGGTTCTCTAATCATTAGTCGTCACCTTGAGCCACCAGACTATCAGTTGACAAACTGATGAAAAACCCTGCCCGTTCCACGATCATAGGCGTTACATATTTTGAATGGGAAAAGCTTGTCAAAGTTTAATCATTGATGTTAGCAAGAAGACATTAGTTTAATATATTGGAATTGGAAAACCTTTTCAAATTTTGCTCATTGATGTTAGCCAGAAGACATGCATTTGATATTTTTGAGTGGGACACCCTTTGCTGTGAGCAACATCGTACGTTTTTTCCTATTCCTGTGTTTAGTTTAGAAGTAAATAGTTACTCTGCTAAGATGCATAGTCACATGAATGTTGACTTATGTAAGGTATTTTAAGAGTTTGTTATGAATATTGTCTATGTAATGCCAGGCCTTGTGTTTGATTGCAAAGTTGAGCTTGGAATGTTGTGGCATGCTGCATCACGAGCTGTTCACCGTGCCTCCTGAGAATAATGCTTCGTATTGTTTTGCATGTTGATCTAATGCTAGTGATTTTCTTGTTAAGAAGATCATCCTCTTCTCTTGTTTCCATGCTTAAGAAGTTCATAGTCTTATGTTTCATTCATAGCCTATACGACAAGTCGGGTAGGTTAGACGTGAAACCATATGATCTTCCGACCAACTCATCATCTTAGGCCGTGATTGGATCGTCGTTTTCCTACCAAAACCTCTTGTAAAGCTGACACTCGTAAATAAAAGCAGATGGTCTCGGGAGAAGCGCTTGGTTGGTCGATTTCGACTAGTAACATATACACTGGTCTCTCGAATTACACGCGTAACCCACCGGATTTACTTACAGACCTCGGGCCCTCAGTTTTATTATGACTGTATTTTATGCGTTGTTTCCGATGACGAGTAAATTACACTTATATCTTAATACAGGTGTGAAATAAACCAAAGCTCCCAAGCGCGGCCTTACCGTTTCATGCTGTCTCAGTCTCTCGAAGGTGCTCATAGATGTCCGATGATCCTCGCTTCCTGAATGAGCAGCGGTCGCTGTATCAGACCATCCATAGGGCCCACGAGGACCTCTCTATCATCCTTCGAGTTGTTACACTCGCCGTGGTGCTGAGCATTGTCAACATTGTCAAGGAACGTGAGGATTCAGGAGATGACTTTATTTTGATTGGATGACAATAGGGACCCAGTAGGGCCATAGCCGTACGTATTATGTACAACTATATTTTTTTTGCTTCCTCCTGGTTTCCTGACATCACGGTCCCACACCATTGTCAAACTATGTAGTCAATATAAACGAGAGAATTGCACAAGGAGCGGCCAATAGCTGGGACCAAGCAGCTCAAGCAATATTTATGTTTTTGAGGTGTGAGCACTCCAGAGTTTTTCTCGAGTGATGTTTTCACTATTGTTTAGAGGAGAGCAGGGTATTAACTGGGCAGGCTGTGGCCCGTCTAGCCCAGGCGAGATATCCAGCCCAGATATTAATTTTTTTCAAGATGAAAATGGCTAGCCCAACTATATTTTTTTGGGAATACTCAGGCAAGGTCAACTAGGAGGGATGTTGTAACGCCCCGAATCCGATGCGCTAGGTGTCTTCCAGTTATTCGCCATCGTTGTTATGTCATTTGCTTGCATGTTGCATTTTTCCATGTCATCATCTGCATTTCATCTGCATGTTTTTCAAAACTTGCATCCGTTCGGGTTTCCCCGGTTCTCTCTGTTGTCCATTCCGAGCCCTTTCACACTCGCACGCGCCCACGGCACCTCCGAAATATTATTTTATAAGTGGCATAAAGATGTTCTCGGAATGGGATGAAAGTTGGCATGCGGTCTTATTATAGTGTAGGTAGACCGCCTGTCAAGTTTCGTCGCATTCGGAGCTCGTTTATTGGCCCTACCATTAAACTTGTAGGGGTACCGCTGCCGGTACCTTCATCGGATGTTTCGGTCTTCGAAACTACCGCCGGACCTCTCTCTCTCTCTCTCCTCTCAGCCCAACCCCTCTTCACAGCCACTTGCAGCCCACCTAGAACATCCTACACCCCCCTCCGACCGGAACGATCGGGGCTCCAAGACAACCCCAAACCCTCAACCCTAGACCCCTTTTCTATTTAAGCAGCTCTCCCTCTTCCAAAAAATGGGTTAAAACCACCTACCCCCTCCTTCCCCCGCAGCCGCCGCCGTCTCCCACCTTGTTTTCCGCGCCCGGCCACCCTACGGCCGCCACTTGGCACCGCCTGAGCGGCCAGCGCCGCCGCAACCGCCTCCCTCCGCCAACCAGGCGCCTCCACGTGTCCCCGCCAGTGCCTCCCGCCACCGTAGCCCGCCGACGCCCAGGCCAGGCCCGCCTCAGGCCGAACCGGGCCACGAGCGTCCCAGCAGCCCGATCCACCACGCATTCCTGCATCTCCCTCGATCCAGCGGGATCGAGAGGAGCCTGAGCTCCTGGACCCCGCCGCCGGCGTCGTTCCCGCGCCGCCTCGCTAAACTTCATCATCGCGCCGCCCGCCTTGCGTCAGGGAGCCCCTCCCGAGCACCTTCCCGCCACCCTAGACCCGTCCCCGCTGCCGGCGCCCTCGTCTCGATCTTCGGCCGACCCCGCCATCTCCAGCTCCGCCACCGGAGTTCTGCACCTCACCGCCGGCCGGAATGGATCCAGAGCGACCGGATCCGCAGCCCCCAACGTCCCGCGACCTCCCCGCCATCCTTGCATCCTCGTCGGAGTCCCAAGGCGCCGCCGCCGCCTCGCCCTACCTCGCTCCCGATCGGATCGGGAGGAGACGCCGCCTCTAGCCGCCAGTGCTTGCGTGGGCCGGCCTGCTGTCCAGGGCCCATCCGTCGGCCCACCTCGCCTCTCCTCCGACCTGGGCCAAGCCCATGGGTGAGCCAAACCCCTATCCCTCGCCCTGAGCACATTTTAGCTCGTTTCGCTCACCCCGTGTTTTTTTCATAAAAACTGGCAAGTCCCAGATTTTGCACATTATGTGTGCATCTTGTGTGCCTTGTAACTTGGTGCCCGTGATCCGTTTTCCATGCATAATATATCAAAATGTTCATTGTGAGATGTTGTTCATTTTGTTCCATTGTGCCATGCTTGTTTGAGTTCATCTTGATGCTCTAATCATCGTTGCAAGAGTGCTATATGATGTTAACTGCTGTCTGTTAACAGAACTTGATGCTTTGTCTTTTTCATTGCATTTTGCGTGTGCATCCTATGAGCTTGATGTCTACATGAGTTTTGAGCTACATCATGCCATATTTACAATGGTGCAATCCATGTATTTTTGTGAGTCTGGTAGTTAGTGTATCAAGCTTGTGTAGTAGGGTACTTGCTGTTACTGTTTTGCTAGGCTGAATCTGTTATATCATGTTGCTACGTAAACCTGCTGCTACATGTCATTCTATGCATAATCTAGAGATGTTCACTAAGGATGTTTTGTTCTACATGTTATGCTATATCCATCCATGACCTTGTTTGCATTTATAGCCTGTTGTATCTTGTTGTAATCTTGCTCTAAATTTGCTAAATAATGTTGCTGTCAGCCTGTTAACCTTAAGTTCAGTTTTGCCATGTGTTTTCTAGTGATCCATGCACCCTATGTAGTTGCTCTTGCCACGTGTAGCTTCATAATTGTGTCATCTTACTGTTGGTTTACTTCACATGCCATGAAATGCTTTGTGCTGAGTGGTATAAGCTCACTAGCATGCCTATTTATCATTGTTTCTGCCATGTACTATTATTTTCACCGTCTGAATCTGTCATATCATTTGCCATGTTTGCATGGATGCTACCATGTTTTCTGTTGATCTTTGGAATAAGTTCAGTAAGGGAGTTTTGTTCTTTGTCCCTAGTATTAGCATGCCATGCCTTTGTTTGCCATGATAAATTCCTGTAGCATGTCGTTTGATAGATCTAAACTTTGCAACCTGATGTTATTTCTGCCATGTCCAGTGATTTTTGCCATGTCTGTGAAACTGTTATTACTTGCAATTTTGCCGTGTCCTTTTGAGCATGTTCTAGTGATTTCTGGAGATATCTCAGTGTTCATGTTTTGTCATGCATTACCTGTAAATCATGTTCGTGCCTTTTGTTTTCATGTTGAGGTGTTGTAGCATATCGTTTTGATGTGTGCTAGATGCCTAGTTGCTGTTTGGGACAGCTTGTCCGTTAAACTTGTTTCATGTGTATGTGTTGAACCGTTGCTCCGTTTTGAGTGTGCTCTATATGAAACTTGCCTAGAATTGCATGTAGTTTCATCTTATCGTGTTGCATCCATGTTTTGAGGGTGTTTACTTGATGTTTGAATGTATTTTGCATCAATGCCATGTTTGACTTGTTTTGCTCATATCTTCGGCCGTAGCTCCGAATTAAATGACCTTTATATGTAACTTGACTAGAATTTCGTGTAGATCTTCTTGGTGCATCTTAACTTGCTATTTAACAACTTGAACATAAGGTTTATTCAGATCTAGACCAATTTCAAAATTTGCATCTGACGACTTACCGGATTTATTATATGTTGTTTCCGGCCTCATTTAAGCTTGCTTTGATGTGCTGCTCTTGCATGCATCATCTCTTGCCATGAGTAGCTTCATGTAGCCTTGTCATGCATCATACTTGGTTAAGCATCATGCCTTGTTGTTGTGTGTTTACCATGTTGTTTGCTTCTTTCCCTCGTCTAAGCTTGGTTCATCTTTGTGGCTTCATCTTCTTCATGGACTCGTTCTTCTTCCTAGTGGGATTTAAGGCAAGATGACCGCTACCCTGGATCTACCTACTATCATTGCTATGCTAGTTTCTTCCTTATATTGCTATGCTGCACTACCTATCACTTGCTCTTCAAGCCTCCCAAATTGCCATGTCAGCCTCTAACCTTTTCACCCTTCCTAGCAAACCATTGCTTGGCTATGTTACTGCTTTGCTCAGCCTCTCTTATAGCATTCTTAGTTGCAGGTGAAGTTGAAGATTGCTCCATGATGGACAGGATTGTGGTGGGATATCACAATCTCTTATTTTATTAATGCATCTATATACTGGGTAAAGGGTGGAAGGCTCGGCCTTATGCATGGTGTTTTGTTCCACTCTTGCCACCCTAGTTTCCGTCATACCGGTGTTATGTTACTTGATTTTGCGTTCCTTACGCGGTTGGCTGATTTATGGGACCCTCTTGATAGTTCGCTTTGAATAAAACTCCTCCAGCAAGGGCCAACCTTGGTTTTACCATTTGCCTCACCTAAGCCTTTTTCCCTTGGGTTTCCGGAGCCCAAGGGTCATCTTTATTTACCCCCTGCGCCACTGCTCCTCCGAGTGTTGGTCCAACCTGAGCGATGTCCGGGGGCCCCTGAGCAACCAGGGTCCATGCCAACCTGACGTCTGGCTCATCCGGTGTGCCCTCAGAACGAGATATGTGTAGCTCCTATCGGGATTTGTCGGCACATCGGGCGGCTTTGCTTGTCTTGTTTTACAATTGTCGAAATGTCTTGTAACCGAGATTCCGAGACTGATTGGGTCTTCCTAGGAGAAGGAATATCCTTCGTTGACCGTGAGAGCGTATGATGGGCTAAGTTGGGACACCCCTGCAGGGTATTATCTTTCGAAAGTCGTGCTCGCGGTTATGTGGCAGATGGGAATTTGTTAATATCCAGTTGTAGAGAACTTGACACTTGACTAATTTAAAACGCATCAACCGCGTGTGTAGCCTCTCTTTTCGGTGGAGTCCGGGAAGTGAACACGGTTTTTGGGTTATGTATGAACGTAAGTAGTTTCAGGATCACTTCTTGAGCACTTCTAGCTTCTCGACCATTCTGTTTGCTTCTTGTCGGGGGGATGAACCCCGGGCAGGCAACGGAACCCGGATCCTTTTCAAAAACAGCGGGGCCCGCATCGCCCCGCAAAAAGGCACGCGCCTGGCCGGGTCGCTCGACTAGGGGTGTTATCTCTCCGAAGAGCCCCGAACCTGGGTATGTCTGGCGTCCCGCGCCCGCGCATGCCAACCTCGCCTATGGAGCCCACCAGCGCCCTCGAGCCTCCTCCTCTCTTTAGCCATCCCTTGGCATCTGCCGTGCGCCCGCCACGAAAGTTGGCGCCCACCGTGGGGCAGCTCGAGGAGATGGCCGGGAGCATGCTTCAGACGGGGCCCTTCTCCTACCCCGACGAGTCCGTCGCACTGGCGGACGACGTCGTCGGCGCGCTCGCCGCCTCCTTCGCCGCGCTCCACATTTCCAATGCGCTCGCGGCCGACGAGTACCCCAGCGAGGTGCTCAGCTACTCCGACTCTCCCCTTTCCCTCGGCGGTGGCATTGCCGCCGGGGGGATGGACGTCCATGTGGAGGTTTATGTCACGGACAATGGCGCCTCTTCCTCGTCGAGCAAGACAAGGAAGGCCGCGGAGGCCAGGGCCACCGTGGAACGGACCGAGCCGTCCGATCCGTTGCGCGCTGTGATGCAGAGCCTGCGCATCCCCATCGCCACCGACGTCGATGCCACCAACGTCGCCGAAGCCCGAACCCATCTCTAGGATAGGCACCAGCAGATGCTGGACCTGTCCGAGATGCTGGCCGCCACCAGGCGCCGCCTGGAGGCTGCTCAGATGGAGCACGACGCTGCTCACGGAGTTACGCCCTCCACGGCCTAGCCAAGCTGGGTCACCGACGCACGCACCTGGGGAGGAGCGATCGGCCAAGCCTTTGGCGCTGTCCGGACCGTCTACGAAACCCCAGTGACGAACATGCACGTTGCGGAGGCAGCCGCGGTCGGTCTCGACCAACTCACGGGCGAGGAGCTCAAGGAGTGCATTAGGCGGATGCGCGAGCTCCTTCGCGCCGCCAACTCCCAGCAGGATCGCCTCAACCAGCTCGCCAAGCCAGCGGGATCCGGCTCCGCCCGTCATGGCGGACCCGGCGAACTTCTGTACACGGCTTCCTCACCACCTGGCAAGGCGCACTCCGGCCAAGCCCGGACTCAACGCAACCCGGCCGCCACCGCCGCCAACGCTCTGGGCAACGAGCCCGCCCTAGAGACCCAGTGCGGACCCGACCAGCTTGGCCGGTGTCCGGCTCCAACCGGCCCGGCCCCTCGGGGCCTGGCCGCCAGTCGACTCGGCCTGCGCGCCATCGACGATGCCGACGCGCGGCACCGCCTCGATCAGCTCGCTTGCTCCCTGGAGGTGGAGGAGAGCAGCGCTATCAGGCCGGCGTGCTTCGGCCCACGCATCTGGGAGGTGCCCTTTACGAAAGGGTTCGTTCTCCCCCGCGACACCCCCAAGTACAATGGGACCGTGAAGCCAGAAGAGTGGCTCACCGACTACACCACGGCCATTGGCATCACCGGTGCCAATCGTCGTCTAGTCGTGCGCTATGCACCGCTCATGCTCCAGGGGTCGGCCCGCACATGGTTGAACAGTCTATCGATGGGCAGCATCAATGCGTGGGTCGACTTCCAGGAGGCCTTTGTCCGCAACTTCACGGGGACCTACAAGCGACCCGGTTGCCCTAGCAAGCTCGCCATGTGCGTGCAGGGGCCCACGGAGACGGGTCGCGAGTACCACGCACGCTGGATCGAGCTCCGAAATAGCTGCGAGGGCGTCCATGAAGTCCAGACGATCCAGTACTTCGTCAGCGGGTGCCGAGACAGCACCCTCCTCAAGCACAAGCTCTTGTGCTCCGAGCCGGCCACCATGGATGCGCTCATGGTCACAGCGGACAAGTACGCCAACACGGACTCCGCCATGAAGATCCAGGTGGCGCTGGACGAAGCCGGCCGGCGAAAGCAGCCGACAGCAGCATCAACAAAACAACAAGCGCAAGGCCGACCAACCGGCGTAGCGTCACGACAACCGGCTCGTCGCGGCCGCCGAGCCCGTGGCGGACCCAGCAGCGAAGCGCCGGCAGACCGGCAAGATGGCATGGCAGCCCGCCATGAGTTTCGAAGAGATGCTCGACGCCCCATGCAAGCACCACAGTGGCGCAAGACCCTCCACGCACACGCTTCGGCAGTGCATCATCACCAAGCGCATCATGAGGGGAGACGTTCCGACTCCTCCAGCTTCGGCTCCAGCTCGGGGCGCAGGGCAGCCGCCTCCGCCTCCACCACTGCCCCCCGCCGGCGGCACGATGCGGAACGACGCCTACCCAGACTAGAACGCGACCTACGTCGTCTTCACCAGCTTCGGCGACGACAAGCGCAGCGAGCGCCTTCTTCGGCAGGAGGTGAACACCGTCGTCCCGGCCAAGCCGGATTTCATGCACTGGTCGGATCGCCCGATCACCTGGACCCGTGAGGATCACCCGGCAGTCATGCCAAGTCCGGTTGGATACGCCCTCGTCCTCAACCCCACCATCGTCACGCGGCGCACATGCAAGTTCTCTTGAGTCGTCATCGATGGTGGCAGCAGCATCAACATCCTTTACCGCAAATGACCAAGCTCGGACTCAAGGCCGAAGACCTAGAGCCAACCCGGACAGTCTTCCACGACATCGTGCCCGGCCTTTCCTGCTCGGCCATTGGCCAGGTCCGGCTCGACGACCTGTTCGGCGACAGCAGCCACTTCCGACGCGAACCAATCTAGTTCGAGGTGGTCGACCTGTCCAGCGCATATCATGCATTGCTGGGCCGGCCCGCGCTCGCCAAGTTCATGGCGGTTCCCCACTACGCGTACCTGAAGATGAAGATGCCGGGTCCCAAGGGTCTCATTACCATCACCGGCGACTACCGCAAGTCTCTGGAGTGCGCCTGAGACGGCGCCAAGCTAGTCGAGTCGCTGGTCATTGCCGTGGAGCGGTGCCAGCTCGACCGGATCGTCGCCTTAGCCGGTGAGGCCTCCGATGCGTTGATCCCAACCTCGGACCCGACTGACAAGGCTACCTTCAAGCCCTCCAAGGAGACCCAGAAAGTGAAGCTCAACCCTGGAGACCCCAGCTGCAGCAAGTATGTTGTCGTAGGCGCCTACCTTGATAGCAAATAGGAAGGCGAGCTCGTCGACTTCCTCCATGAGAATCGGGATATCTTCGCGTGGACTCCCAAGGACATGCCGAGTATCCCGAGGAAGTACGCCGAGCACAAACTTCACGTCCGCAAGGATGCCAAGCCTGTTCGTCAACCCCTTCGATGTTTTTCTGAAGAGAAGAGAAGAACCATTGGTGAAGAGGTTGCTAAGCTTTTGGCAGCCAGCTTCATAATGGAAGTGTTTCACCCCGAGTGGCTGGCCAATCCAGTCCTCGTCCTCAAGAAAAACAAGACCTGGCGCATGTGTATCGACTACATCAGCCTCAACAAGGCCTGTCCCAAGGATCCGTTTGCTCTCCCGCGGATCGACCAAGTCATCGACTCGATCGCCGGGTGCGAGCTCCTGTCCTTCCTGGACGCTTACTCCGGCTATCACCAGATTAAACTGGACCCGGCCGATGCCCTGAAGATGTCCTTCATCACGCCCTTTGGGGCGCTACATCACCATGTCATTCGGATTGAAGAACGCTGGCGCCACCTTCCAACGCTGCATGCAGAAATGCATGCTGCCGCAACTCGGCCGTAACATCCACGTGTACGTGGATGACATTGTGGTGAAGACCAAGCAGCACCTCAATCCTCGATGATTTGAAGGAAAGATTCGCCAACCTCCGCGAATACAAGGTCAAGCTCAACCTGGAAAAGTGCGTCTTCGGCGTCCCGGCCGGAAAGCTACTCAGCTTCCTCGTCTCGGAACGCGGCATTGAGGCGAACCCGGAGAAGATCAAGGCGATCGAGCGCATGCGCAAGCCGGCTCGGCTGCACGATGTCCAGAAGTTCACCGGGTGCTTGGCCTCGGTCAGTCGGTTCCTAAGCCGGCTGGGCAAGAAGGCACCCCCCCTGTACCAGCTGATGAAGAAGACAAGCCCGTTCGAGTGGAACGACAAGGCAGACGAGGCTTTCCAAGACCTCAAGCGCATCCTCTCGACCGCACCAGTCCTGGCCGCGCCGACCGACAAGGAGCCGCTGTTGCTCTACATAGCCGCGACCTCGCGGGCGGTCAACACAGTGCTGGTGGTCGAGCGACCAGAGAAGGGCAAGATCCAAGCCGTCCAGCGGCCAGTCTACTACCTGAGCGAGGTTCTCCCCATTTCGAAGCAGAACTATCTGCATTACCAGAAGATGTGTTACGGCGTGTACCTCACCGCCAAGAAGCTGAAGCAGTACTTCCAAGAGCACGTCGTCAGCATGGCGCCTATCGGAGAAATCATCAGGTGCCGGGACGCCACCGGCCGGGTCACCGAGTAGGCGATCCAGCTAGCCGGCCACACCATCCTCTACGAGCCCCGCACCACGATCAAGTCTCAGGCCCTAGCCGATTTCCTCGTCGACTGGACCGAGACCCAGTACTGGCCGCCGCCTCCAGACTCGACGCACTGGCGCATGCACTTCGATGGGTCCAAGGTGCGGCTCGGCTTGGGGGCCGACATCGTACTGTCATCACCGAAGGGCGACCGGCTCCGCTACACGCTCCAGATCCACTTCGCCGCCTCCAACAATGTCGCCGAGTATGAAGCCCTTGTGCACGGCCTCCGGCTTGCCAAGGAACTCGGCATCTGGCGCATCTTGTGCTACGGCGACTCAGACCTGGTGGTGCAGCAGTGCTCCGGCGAATGGGACGCCCGCGACTCCAACATGGCAAGCTACCGCTTCCTGTTCCAGAAGCTATCCGGATCCTTTGAGGGCTGCGAGTTCCTCCACGTCCCGCGCGCGGAGAACGAAGCAGCCGACACGCTCGCCAAGATCGTCTCGTCACGACAAGCCATCCCGTCCAGCGTCTCCCTCGAGCATCTACGCAAGTCGTTCGTCAAGCCATCGCCGGACTCCGAGTCTATTCATGTTCCAGACGACCCGGCCTCACCCCAAGTCGGCCCAGGGAATGCTGAACCCGGCCCGGGGGCTGCTCAGCTCACCCCGGCCACCACCATCCCGGACCCAGCCGTCGCCATCCCCGACCCGGGGACTGCCGACCCGGAACCCACCCTAGAGGCCGTCTTCGCAGTGGTTGCAGCTCCATCTTGGGCTCTCCCAATATCAGAGTTTCTGGAGAACGGGGTTCTCCCAATGGACGAGACCGAAGCTCAGCAAATTCAGCGCCGGGCATCCGCCTACAGCATCATCAACAACGAGCTCGTCAAACGTAGCTCTAGTGGCGTGTTCCAGCGCTGCGTCGAGTAGGATCGCGGCATCGATATCCTCCTCGACATTCACCAGGGCGAGTGTGGGCACCACGCCGCATCATGATCCTTGGTGGCCAAGGTGTTCCGCCACGGTTTCTATTGGCCCACGGCCCTCGAAGACGCCGAGTCGCTCGTTCTCAAATGCGAAGGGTGCCAAAGCTTTAGCAAACGCAGCCACCAGCCGGCGTCAGCACTCTGCACCATACCAATCGCCTGGCCCTTCGCGGTCTGGGGACTCGACATGGTGGGACCCTACAAAACCGCTCGAGGCCGCATGACGCACTTACTGGTGGAAGTGGACAAATTTACCAAGTGGATCGAGGCAAGACCTATCAAGAAATTGGACGGGCCAACAGCCGTACGGTTCATCGAGGATATAGCATCATCACCGACAATGGCACCAATTTCGCCAAGAGCGCGCTAGAGCAATACTACTCCATCTCCGGCATCCGCCTCGACCTGGCCTCCGTGGCACATCCGCAGTCCAATGGGAAGGTCAAGCGGGCCAATGAGACCATCCTGTCTGGCATCAAGCCACGACTCGTCGAGCCACTTATCTGCTCACCCGGCAGCTGGCTGGACGAGTTGCCAGCAATACTCTAGAGTCTGCGCACAACGCCGAATCGGTCGACCGGATTCACCCCGTTTTTCCTCGTTTATGGATCTGAAGCCGTCATCCCGACCAACGTCGAGTTCGACTCGCCGCGCGTCGCGATGTACACCAAAGCCGAAGCCAGAGAGGCACGCGAAGACAGTGTCGACCTGCTCGAAGAAGCACGCCTTCTGGCACTTAGCCGTTCTGCTATGTACCAGCAAGGCCTGAGGCACTACCACAACAAGAAGATCAAGCCCCTCACGTTCCGCGAGGGCGACCTCGTCCTCCGACTCATCCAAGAGCTGGCAGGCCAGCACAAGGTCTCCCCTCCATGGGAGGGACCATTCATATGGAGCAGGGCCTTGTGCAATCGCAACACCTACTACCTCATCGATGGGCGCAAGTCAAAGAAGCGCATGAAGGACACCGCAGGTGAAGAAACGACCCGACCGTGGAACGCAGAACTTCTCCGCTCGTTTTACAGTTAGCCGCACGAGTGTATGTATTGTCGCCTTTTGTAAACACATGAACCTACGGGGTCCTCGAACGAGACTCGGGGGCTGCCTTTTGCCGACCAATTTATTGCGTCCTTATTTCTTCTGCCTCACTTTACCACTAAACCCGGCCACCGGCTCGACTCGCTCGACCCGGGGGCTCGGGGGCAGGCCGGCTCGGTCGCCACCCCGCCGCCTCACTTGGTGATTCCTGATAAAGTTGGGATGCCACGATCCCCCACTTCGCCCTAAAACCGCAGATCCAGCTTTGGCTGTCAGCGGGCAAGCACAACGGGCCAAAGCTCCTTTATGATTCATACACTAAGTCAAAGGCCGTCGGGTCGACCGACCTGGCCCGTCACTCATCAAATAAGTAGCCGCATGACCGGCTGCTCGCCAACCGGCCAAGCCAGATTGCCGCCAGCCGGCCCAGTGGGTGTTTCGCTCTTGCTCAACGTTTCTAAGGACCCAAGTCCTGCGCGCCCCTCTTGAAGAATCGAACTCCTTGTCACGGACTGGAGCCTCGGCCGTCTGATTCGCAGGAGGGAGGTTTGAGAGAGGAAAAGCGCATGAAATCGGTTCGAAAAAGAGGAAGGCAAAGAGCAAAAAAGCACTCATGATATTCACACATAAATATTTAAAGCAAAGGCCCATGGCCCGAGTTCATTACACCCCAAAGAACCCACAGTGGGTGGGTGGACCTGCTACTTGCCCTGGTGGCCTCCGCGTCCGGTGTGACACCGGTGTCCTCCTCAGCATCTGCGTCGCCGTAGACGCCCGTCTCCTCCGAGCTCCCCTCCGGGTCATGGAGAAGCAAGCCGTAGTCATCGCCATCCACGACCCTGCCGTCTTCCGTCCGATCCGGATGGAACTCATCGTGGAAGGCGAACTCGGCGATGTAGCTGGCCCGGGAGGCGATCCGGCCGGCTTGCTCGTGCAACAACTGCTCCGAGCCAGCGCGCTGGCCCATCAGCCTGTCCAGCTGAAGATCCGGATGCCAAGACAGCGCGAACCGAAGCACCATCTCGGCACCGGCACGGGCGGCGGAAACACGCCACTCGCCAAGGCGGTCCGGGCCTATCTCCAACCAACGTGCCAGGCGCGAGAAGCTACGCGGAAGGACGGAGTCCAGCCACAGGGCCGTTGTCATCGCGGTGCCAGCCTGGGACAGCCGCTCCATCTGCGTCCCCACGGCCCGCAGGCGGGCCTGTGCGGCAGCGATGATCTCCGGGAAGGTCCAGGCCACCCGCAGATCCATCCCAGACCAAACAACACTGGTCGGGTCACGCTGGTAGCGGACGGCTTGCTCCGCCAGCCGCTACATCTCCGGGAAGGTCCCTGTTGCAAAAGAAGAAGCAAGATTAGAAGAACAACAAGGAAGAGAAGCCGGGTCCCGACCCGGCAAATTACAAGAAGCAACACTTACTGGAGAAGGACTCTTCCAAGTGCTACGCCTCGAGCAACGTACCATGCCGCTCCCGCTCCACGACGGGGTTGCACTCCCCGAGCGCCCTCTCCAGATCGGCCGCCTTAGCAAGGGTCGCCTTCAGCTCGGCGTCCTTGTCTTTGGCCGCCTTCTCGGCCGCCACGTGGCGACGAGTCTCGTCCCGACGAGCCTCCTCGGCCGCGGCGGCCTGCTCCCGCAGGCGATCCACCTCGGCCTGGAGCTGGCCCTTGTCGTCGGTCAGCTGGCCGCGCTGCTGGTCCGCCTCGACCAGGGCCTGCTGCATCTCCATCACCTTGGCGGCCTCCACCTTAAGGAGCTCCACCTCGGCCTCAAGGTGGCTCTTGTGACCCGCTAGCTGCTCGTGCAGCCGGTTGGCCTCATCAAGAGACCGTTGGGCCGCGGCCGCCTCCGCCCTCGCCTGCGCCGCCTCGACGCCAAGGCGCTGGCATCAGCAACAAGTCGGTCGTAATGATGACCGGACCGAAGCAACCGTTTCCGCTAAGACAGCACCTCGGCTGCAAAAAGAAAAGTTCAGTAGAAGAAAAAAGGCAAGACTTAAGATTTGGCCCAACTACTAGTTGGCCTGAATCTCGAGGGTCACACCCAGTGGGTGCGCTAGCGCGCCCCCACTAGAAAAGAGCACGAACGTACCTGCGGCGACGCGAAGCTCCTCCTCCTTGGCAGCATGCTGCTCCTTGAGCTCCCGATGCGTGCCCAGGAGACGGTTGAAGGCGGCTGTCGGAGTAATGGGCCACGGGTAGGCTAACCCGAGTCCCAGAACCTTTCAAGACATCGGGGCAAGCTGCGCCCCTCGAGTCCCAGAGGCGACTCCAAGACAAGCCGGGTCCCAGAGGCGACTCCAAGACAAGCCGAGTCCCAGAGGCGACTCCAAACGAGCCGAGTCCCAGAGGCGACTCCAGGACTCGCCGACTCCAGGCCGGCGACTTCCAAGGTGGCCGGCTGTAGGGAGTCGGCCTGCAACTCCAACCACCCCGTTTAATGAGGGCAGACATGGCCACAGTGCGCCGTACCGACGGAGATCTCCGTCCGGCGTGGTACTGCTGCCATGCCAACCCTGACATCAGCCCCTGAGGGCGGGGCTCTGTGCCCACGATGGCCTGTCTGTACGGCCTAGAGATGGCGGGCCCCGCCAGTCAGCAGGAGTGCCGAAGACGGCGAGAGCGCCCAAAAGGCAGACCTGTTGGGAGTCGGCCCCCAGGAGTCGGCTAGCCCCTCCCACGGGCCCCACACGCCATTAATCAGACCCGACGGGGAATGGCAACAGTGATCGCCCGTCAGGTGGCGGCACTGTTGCCATGACCCCATGACCGAGCCAGCGTTATTAGAAGCACGGCTATAGTAATCCGCAGCCGGCAAGACCCGCCCGCGGCGGACAAGGGCTGTCGGCCCCGTACCAGGCAGGTTGGCGGGACCCACCAGTCGGCGGGCCCCAGTAGTCGGCAGGGAGGACGGCAGCCTGAGAGATAGACAACTGGGACCCGCACCCAGCCGGTTTTACCAGTGTACCCCTGGGGGTAGGCCTATATAAACCCCCCAGGGCACCCATGCAAAGGGTTCGAATCCATTTAGCCCTAGTCAGATCACATAGGTAGGGGAGAGCTAGCCTTGCCCTCTCCTACCTCTAGAAACAGCTCAAGAAGCAACCTTGTATTCACTTTGCCTTAGTGATCATGCGGAGACCCCGCAGAGCAGCAGTAGGGGTGTTATCTCCTCGGAGAGCCCTGAAGCTGGGTAAGATCCGCCGGCGTGCATGTCTTCGCCTCATCCCGTTTCCAGGCACCGGCGACATTCTACTCGCCCCCACCATGATAAGCCATCCTTTGGCATATGTCGTACCCAACCCCCGACATTTGGCGCCCACCGTAGGGCAAGGTGCACCGTCGTGCGGAGATCTGTTCTGGACGGGAACCCTTTTCCTCCCTGGCGAGCGCAGCCAGCCAGGCTCGCCAGACGGAGTCTGCATCGATACGCTGCGCGGCGCTGAGGCCGCCTGCGCAGCCAGCTGCCTCGCCGAACTTGTCGACGAGGTTCGCCTCTCCGACGAGCCTGGGTCCGACGCAGGCACGAGCAGCCCCGAGAGCCTCCTCGCAGGCCTCCTCGACCATCTCCACGTCACCGGCGAGCCCGTCGTGGACTTGGAGTCCGTAGGCTCCACCGACCCGATGCTGGTTGACTCCGACGCCGCGTCGCTCGACGCGTTCCCCACCAACGTGGTGGTCTACGACAAGCCGCTCCCTCACAAGGAAAGCGGCGGAAGCGCCGTCACGGAGGTGCTCGTCATCAGTCATGATGACCGTTCCGGTGATGGAGCTCACGACCCACTCGACGCCGCTCTACAAGATCTGACCGCGCCTATTCCGGAAGACGCTGACGCCGAGACGCTGGAGGCGCGCCGCCTTCAGATCATCGAAGGCACGAAGAAGCTGGCAAGCATGAGGCGCTTGTCAGAAGCCTACCAGCATGAGATGGATCGCGCCGTGGGCGGCTTGCTAGCTCCGACTGGGCCTAGCCGCCTAGGCGCGGTCCGGCAGCGCGGTGTGGCCATCGCCCACCTGTTCGGGGCAAATCGCCCCGTGTATGCCACGCCTGTGGAGAACATCCGCGCCGCCCAGGAGGCGACTGACGAGCTGAAGAACTTTGAAGGCGAAGAGCGCCGTATGATGACGGAGCGAGTCCAGCAGCTCCTCGACGCGGCTGCCGCGCAGAATGCAGCCGGCGGCCGCACGGAGGCGCCACAGCAACCAAATGACGACTTGCCTCCCTGCCGAGATCAAGGCGCGACGTCTCGAACGCCGACTGGCGGAGTCCGCGGAAGGAAAGACAAAGAGCCGGCTGTCAGCCACAGTCGGACTCGCCTCACCATCGAGCGCGACCAAGACGACTGTCCAGAGCAATGGAATGGCACGACGACTATCTGCCTCCCCCACCGCAAAGAGAAAGACGAGTCTCCCCGCCACCTGTTGAGCATCCGACTCTCAATGGCCACCTTGGCCGCTGAGAGGGAGTCGGAGAGAATGACGCCTGCCACCCGATCGACCGACTCCACCGATCCCTGGCGCTGGAAGAAGAAGACGAGTTGGGTCCGCCTTGCTTTGGGCCCCGCATCCGAAACGAGCCCTTTCCCAAAGGGTTCACGCTTCCCTGAGACACGCCCAAGTATACCGGCTCCGTGAAGCCGGAGGACTGGCTTGTTGTCTACTCCACAGCCGTCAACATAGCAAACGGCAACAAGCGCGTTGCCGTGAAGTATGTTCCACTCATGCTCTAGGGCACGACACGGACTGGGTTGAACAGCCTGAAGCCTCGCAGCATCAACAGCTGGGTCGACTTCACCGAAGCCTTCATCCGCAACTTCATGAGCACGTACAAGCGACCTCCCAAGCCTCACCAGCTTTCCTTGTGCGTGCAAGGCCCCGACGAGTCGACACGCGACTACCTCACGCGCTGGGCCGAGCTTCGGAACTCCTGCGAGGGCGTGCACTAGGTGCAGGCTATCGAGTACTTCACCGCTGGGTGCAGAGAAGGCACCCTCCTCAAGCACAAGCTCCTCTGCGACGAGCCGGAAACCCTCGACGAGCTGCTGATCATAGCAGACAAGTACGCCACGGACGACTCCTCCATGAAGACGAAGATTCAAGTCAATGTGACTGGCAAGGTGGCTCCTCAGGCTCCCAGAACTCCGGCTGGAGACGCCAGTTGGCAACAACAACAGAACGATAACAAGCGCAAGGCCTCACAGCCGACTTCCAGCAATCGGCAGGTTGCGATAGTCGAAGACCAACAGCCAGAGGGGCAGCATCCGACCAAGAGACAGAAGGGCGGCAAGTCCAACTGGTTGCCGGCCTTCTCTTACGAGCAGACTCTAGATGGTCCCTGCAAGTTCCACAGCGCGCAAAGCCGTCAAACCATACCACCCGAAAGTGCCACTGGCTCACCAGAATCGCGAAGGGAGACGGCCTCCTTCCTCCCCCGCCTACTGGACCGCCGCCTCCTCTGCCGCCCCAGCAGCCGGCTGCCCGGCCAATCGTCGCGGTACGAGATGAGTACCCAGAAGAGCATGGAGCCTATGTGGTGTTCACCAGTGTGGCTGATGATCGACGCAGTAGGCGGCAGCATAGCAAGAAGTAAATGCAGTAGCATCAGATGCCCCGGAGTTTATGCATTTGTCCGAGAAGCCTATTAGTTGGAGCAGAGCTGATCACCCAGAGGTGATGCCGAATCCGGGCTCCTACGCCCTGGTGTTGAGTGCCACCTTGGCCACAGATAGGCGGGCCGCTCCCTTCTCGCGAGTGCTGATAGACGGAGGCAGCAGCATCAACATCCTGTACAAGGATACCATGGAGAAGTTAGGAATCAAGCAAAGACAGCTGCAGAGCAGCCGGACTGTATTCCACGGCATTTTACCTGGCCTTTCCTGCTCACCAATCGGCAAGATCCTGATAGACGTCCTCTTTGGAGACAAATATCATTTCCGCCGAGAGCCAGTTTGGTTTGAACTGGTGGACCTCGAAAGCCCGTACCATGCGTTGCTTGGCCGACCTGGTTGCCAAGTTCATGGCGGTCCCCCACTACGCCTACCTCAAGATGAAGATGCCGAGCTCCAAGGGGATTCTGACCATAGCGGGCGACTACAGAAAGTCGTCCGCTTGCGCGGCTGAGAGCAGTCGGCTGGCCGAGTCCCTGGTAATCGCAGCTGAGAAGCGGCTCCTTGATCGGGTCGTGGCGATGGCCGGAAAGCAGCCAGAGATGTCACCCGATCCCAAGGAGTCGGAAGCTGAGGGTTCGTTCAAGCCGGCCAAAGAAACAAAGAAGAAACCCTTGGACGCGGAGCACCCAGAGAGGTACGCTGTCATAGGTACGAACCTCAATAGCAAATAGGAAGGCGAGCTCGTCGATTTCCTCCGTGAGAATTGAGACATCTTTGCATGGTCCCCTAAAGACATGCCAGGTGTACCGACGGAATTCGCCGAGCACCAGTTACATATCCGACCTGATGCGAAGCCCGTCAGGCAGCCCTTGCACCGCCTATCAGAAGGGAAGAGAAGAATTGTTGGAGAAGAGATAGCCGGCTCCTGGCAGCTGGCTTCATTATGGAGGTGTTTTTTCCAGAATGGTTGGCAAACCCGGTCTTGGTGCTGAAGAAGAACAAGCAGTGGAGGATGTGTATTGACTACACAAGCCTTAACAAAGCCTGCCCCAAGGACCCGTTTGCTCTGCCAAGGATTGATCGGGTGATAGACTCCACAGCCGGATGTGAGCTGTTGAGTTTCTTAGATGCATATTCGGGATATCACCAGATCAAGCTGAACCCGGCAGACAGACTGAAGACCGCCTTCATCACACCGTTCGGAGCCTTCTGCTACCTGACCATGACGTTCGGCTTGAGGAATGCTGGTGCCACCTTTCAGTGTTGCATGCAGAAGTGCCTCCTCAAGCAACTCGGCAGAAACGCCCACGTCTACGTAGACGATGTAGTGGTGAAAACGGAAAGGCGTGGGACGCTGCTGGAAGACCTCAAGGAAACCTTTGAGAACCTGCGCCGATTCCAGATTAAGCTCAACCAGCGCCCGACTCCACCCATTGGCGGATGCATTTCGACGGCTCTAGGATGCGCACCGGCTTGGGAGCCGGCATCGTCCTCACCTCCCCCAAAGGCGACAAGCTCAAGTATGCGCTGCAAATCCACTTCGCCACCTCCAACAACATCGCCGAATACGAGGCGCTCATTCATGGGCTCCGGCTTGCCAAAGAACTCGGCATTCGCCGGATCCTATGTTATGGTGACTCCGATTTGGTGATCCAGCAGTCGTCTGGCGACTGGGCAACAAAGATGCAAACATGGCGAGCTACCGCTTCCTGGTGCAGCAACTCAGCGGATACTTCGAGGGGTGCGAGTTCCTTCACGTGCCAAGAAATGACAACGACCAAGCAGACGCCTTGGCACGAGTCGGCTCCAACCGCCAAGCGATACCATCCGGCGTTGCCCTTCAGCGCCTCGTCAAGCCGTCTATCAAGCCTTCACCAGAATCAGACTCCATCTTTGTGCCGGCTCCCCCCGAAGAAGTCGGATCCGACTCAAGAGCCCCAGCAGACGACACAAGAATTCTTACGGACGGCTCCAAGAAACCCGCAGTCAAAGCCGACCCGAGAACTTCAGAACCCGGCCCGGGGACTGCGACAACCAGTCCGAAAACTCCAGAACTCGGCCCGGAGACTGCGCCAGTCGGCCCAGAGATTTCAGCGATCCAACGGACATAGAGTTCGACTCCCCACGAGTCACCATGTACACCGAGGAGGAAGCAGAAGAAGCATGTCAAGACGGCGTCGATCTGCTGGAAGAGGGCCGGCTGTTGGCACTCAGCCGGTCCAGCATCTACCAGCAGAGCCTGCACCGATACTACAACAGGAAGGTCAGGCCGAGATCTTTCCAAGAGGGCGACCTTGTGCTCCGACTGATTCAGCGAACAGCCGGCCAGCACAAGCTGTCGGCGCCTTGGGAAGGCCCCTTCATTATCAGCAAAGTACTGGGCAACGACTCCTACTACCTGATCGACGCTCAGAAGCCCCGAGCACGCAAGAGAGACGACTTCGGCAAAGAGTCGGAACGGCCATGGAATGCAAATCTTCTCCGAAGATTTTACAGTTGATATAGTATGTACCACGCCACCCTTTGTATTAAAGTACCAAGACTTCGGGCCCCCCCGAGACAAGCTCAGGGACTGCCCCTTTTTTGTTATCTGTATGATAAGAATTATGCTTTTGAGTATGCTATTTCTTTGTTACGCCGCTTGGCACCGGGTTCGACTAGTCGGCCCGGGGACTCGCCGCCTTGCGCTATGAAATGCTTCCTGCAGTCGGACAAGTAGTGTGTGGGGCTTAAGCCGTCTCCTGTCAGAAGCCGCAGTTCGCAGAGCGACTGTTGGTGGGCAGTGAGTAAGGAAGAAAGGGCGCCCACACGTAAAATGGCTAAGGACCCAAAGCATAAACATAGCTCAAGCCGGTTTCCAGCCTCTCTTCGTAAAACTGACTCTGGAGTAGTCGGCTTGCCGCCTTCTATCCAACTTGTTAAAAAACTCCAAAGGCCAAGTACCTGCCTTCCCTAAGGTTGCCAAGCATTTGACCCAGCGGCAGTCCGCAGAGCGGACAACCGTCTGGCAAGGCGGCGACTGAGGGAAGGCGGCAAAGGAAAAAGCCAAAAGAGCGAAGAGCAAGGAAAGATAGAAGTCGGATAAATATTTACATAGCATAGGCCCTCGGCCAAGTTCAAAATACACCCCGCGGGTGGAATTGTGCAAATTAACAAGTTTTTTCAAAGAACTACTAAAGCAGATAAAATAAACGCAAGATGGCAGCCTAAGAAGCGGCAGACGGGTTCGGAGGGTCGGAGGAGATGGCGGTGTCAGGCGCCGGGGCGGCCGGCTGGGCAGTCTCGGCTTGATCGCCTCCGGCGACAGCCAGCTCGGTCGGACGCGGCTCGTTGCTGGAGGCACGGTCGAGCTGAGGCTGGTCGCCCGCCATTCTTCTGGCGCCTCCGTCTCGCCTCTGTCCTCCGCCTCGCCTTCCTCCTCGGCGCTGGAGCCGATCACCTCCACTGAGTCTTTGTCGTAGTCCGGGTTCATCCCGAACCACTCCGGCGACACCTCCTCGCAGTTTGCGGCCCGCTCAGCGACGAAGACGCTGGTGTCGGTATAATAGGCAATCGCTGCCGCACGCTCGACGAGGGCGCCTTCCACAGCCACCAGCTCCGCATGGGCCTCTGACCGGAACGCGGCCAGCAGGTCCAGGTCCAGCCCTGGATACCAAGCCTTGATGAATTCCAAGGCCCGGCGCGCTCCAGCCCGAGCCGAGGAACCATTCCAGGCCTCAAGACGGCCAGCTGCGACCTCCAGCCAGTCGGCAGTCCGACTGGGAGTACGCAGAACCAACATGTCTGGCCACAGGGCGGCAATCCACTAGTGCAGAACCGGGCAATAGCACCGGTTCATAAGGCCCTTTAGTGCCGGTTACATAACCGGCACTAAATTGTGGTCACTAAAGGCCCCCCCCCTTTAGTACCGGTTCAGCACGAACCGGTGCTAAAGGGCAACCACGTGGCACGAGCCAGCTCCGGGGGCCTGGAGACCTTTAGTACCGGTTGGTAACACCAACCGGTACTATAAGGTTTAGTGGGTTTTAGTTTTATGATTTCTTTTTCATTTAATTTTGTGTTTCCATTTTAATTCTTTTTCGTTTGCTGGTATTTTACGATACTACACATTGTACACGTTATGCATCATACATCATGCATGCTTTTATCACCTGCTGCATTCATTGCACCGCAGATATAACATGCTCATGCATGCTTTGCATCATTACATCATCATATATATATATATATATATATATATATATAATAACAAGTCCTACTAATCATGCATCATCATACAACTTCTACTCGTTATTAATAATAAGTCATACGATCATCATCCTCATATATAGTCATCGAACCCAACCCTACATAATTGTTCTTAGCACATGATCATCAGTATCAGGTAGGACCTAAACACCCTTAAGGTAAAATAGCATAAAACAATATAGACCCTGACTCTCCATTATGAAGAATGGCGATCATCCTGTCTCCAATTCTTGCCTTTCGCTGCTTATTGCTTCCAAGAAGCTCCTTACGACTATCCATACATTTTTTCCATTCTTTGATTGTTATGTCTCCACTTCTTTTAGAAACCCGGTATGGACAGTTGAGATTCGTAGGACGACCTGGTCGTATGTTCAAAACATGAAGGCTACCACGCGTATACATCAGATGGGGCACATAATCATTCGGGATTATCTGTTGAAAAACATAAAAATAACTTTGTAGTTAGCAATGATGTACTAGTTTTAGAAGTGTGCAAAAAGATGCACGGATGTTGTAATAGTAAAAAATAATCTTACCAGGGTATCTCCATGGTAGTTACCGTAGTTCAACACGTGCACTAGTGGCACGTATTGACCATAATGTTGAGGAGTTTGATTGTAGATATTGTAATTCTCAAGATCAGTACAAAATCCGACCAGATGAGTTTTCTCCTGATAAGTTAATTCGGACTCTTCAGTGTAGTACGTTCTGTCTACCATCTTCCGCACATTCTTTGAAGAATGAAAATAAGCTGTCAATGGAGATAAGTTGTCAACATTATATTTTGAAATAAACAATATAAATTACTTAATAACTATGTTTAGCTCACATGAGGGAAGAACTGGAGGTGTATCCACAAAGACCCAAATCGAAGGTGTCTCTTGCTCGATTGTAGGATCACCAAGATCCATGGTGACAAGCATACCCTCATCAAGACCATACATCTTGCAAAATGCATCCCAATTTTTGCAACCAAAATGGGTTACACTCTGAGCATTGTACAGCTTTACTTGAAAATCCACACCATGTTCGGTACTTAGGATAATTTTTTTGGTTTCGAAATTTTCATGGTCTTCAAAACCCATCCTCTCCAAGACATAGCGTCTTGTAAAGCATGGGATAAGCTAGTCGAATTGGAAAAGATGAAAAATACACGTTAAAATAGTTGAAGTCGTGCTTAATTACGAAAAAAACTATTGTCGTCGTTGCGTACCGTATGAACATCGCAGGTCTCCTCGAGCTTAAAGCTGAAGCGCCGATCTTCGTCCAGCTCAATGAACCTGTCGCAGATACCTCGGTCGTCGTGGCACCAGTCGCACTCCCCCGGACGGTTATCGTCGTCCGATGAGTATGACATTTCCGGCCTATACGTTCATAATTTAGTTTTTATTAGTCAAATATCTAGTTCAACTACTAAGCACTTACTATAAATAAATAAGTAGTACTTACTAAAAACAAACTACTTCTATATATAGTAAAATAAATTAGTTTATTAAATCAACTAGCTAGTTCAACTATATATAAACTACTTCTTCTTTTTTCCTTTTTCTAAATACTATGAACAAAAAAATCATTAAAATTCTATGAACAAAATTAATTACACAATCTAAATATCACCCAAAAAATCTATTAACAATAATATCACCAAACATGCATATTCAATAATAATATCACCAAAAAAATCTATTAACAGAAAAAAAATCTATTAACAGAAAAATCTATTAATTCAACTAGTCCAACTAAGCATTTACTAAAAATAAACTAGTTATATTAATTCAACTAGTTCAACTAATTAAGCATTTACTAAAAATAAACTAGTTCTATATATTAATTCAACAAGTTCAACTAATTAAGCATCTTCTAAAAATAAACTAGTTCTATATATTAATTCAACAAGTTCAACTAATTAAGCATCTTCTAAAAATAAACTAGTTGATCTATATATTAATTCAACTAGTTCAACAAAGCATTATATTTACTAAAAATAAACAAGTTATTATATTAATTCATTGATGATAACATTTCTAATTAACATTCTAAAAATAAACTAGATAGTTCTAATTCATCTAAACATTATATATAGAAAACAGAAAATAAGTAAAAAAATATGTGTGTGTGTGTGTATATACGTGTGTGTGTATGTGTGTGTGTGTGTGTGTGTGTTTGTGTGTACGTGTCTGTGTGTATGTGTGTGTGTATGCGTGTGTGTGTTTAGTGTGTGTGTATGCGTGTGTGTGTGTGTGTCTGTGTGTGTGTAGTGTGTGTGTGTGTGTGTATGTGTGTGTATGCGTGTGTACGTATATAGGGCACGTACGGGTGGAGCGGGGCAGCGACGACGGGCGGCGGGGGCCGGGGACGGCGACGAGACGGGCGGCGGCGGCCGGGGACAGCGACGAGATCGCCGGCGGCGGCGATATGGCGACGAGACGGGCGCGCGGCGGGCCGGGGGCGCGCGGCGACGACGACGGGCGGCGGGGGCGGCTACGACGACGGGCGGCGGGAGCGGCGAGGGCGACGGCACGGCGGCGCGGCGGCGTTGGCGAGATCGAGCGAGACTCTCTCTCGCGCGAGAAAAGTGGAACGAAGTTGCGACGATAACTGATTTTTCGTAAGTGCCATATATATAGGGGGAGCCTTTAGTACCGGTTGGAGCCACCAACCGGTACTAAAGGCCAATTTTGGCCAGCCCAAGCGGCGGCAAACGAGGCCCTTTAGTACCGGTTGGTGGCTCCAACCGGTACTAAAGGGCAACGCATTAGTACCGGTTGGAGCCACCAACCGGTACTAAAGGCCGTGCGCTGCCACCCGCGGTGCGCTATGTTTAGTCCCACCTCGCCGAGCGAGGGGCAGCCGCACTGGTTTATAAACCCAGCCACGGCTGCCCTTTCGAACTCCTCTATATAGCAGGCTTCTGGGCCAAACTATGGCGCGCTGCCCGGTGAGCCTCCTGGACCTTCTGGGCCTGCATTTGCACACCCTAGGTCTTGTAGGCCCACCGGGCAGCGCCCCAACATTTTTTTTAAATTTTTTTCTTTTCTGCATTATTTATTTTCTTCTATTTATTTTTGAGTAATTTTTTTATATAGTTATTTCTTTTCTACATTATTTATCTTGTAGGCCCACCGGGCAGCGCCACAACATTTGTTTTAATTTTTTTTTGCTTTTTTGCATTATTTATTTTCTTCTATTTATTTTTGAGTAATTTTTTATATAGTTATTTCTTTTCTGCTTTATTTTTTTCTTCTATTTATTTCTGAGTAGTTTTTTGCCGTATTTAGTTTCTTTGTGAATATTTTTGCTTTATATTAGTTTTTTTTCTTTTCTGCATTATTTATTTTCTTTTATTTATTTTGAGTAATTTTTTATATAGTTATTTCTTTTCTGCTTTATTTTTTTCTTCTATTTATTTCTGAGTAGTTTTTTTGCCGTATTTAGTTTCTTTGTGAATATTTTTGCTTTATATTAGTTTTTTTCTTTTTTGCATTATTTATTTTCTTCTATTTATTTTTGAGTAATTTTTTTATATAGTTATTTCTTTTCTGCTTTATTTTTTTCTTCTATTTATTTATGAGTAGTTTTTTTTGCCGTATTTAGTTTCTTTGTGAATATTTTTGCTTTATACTAGTTTTTTTTCTTTTCTGCATTATTTATTTTCTTCTATTTATTTTTGAGTAATTTTTTTATATAGTTATTTCTTTTCTGCTTTATTTTTTCTTGTTCTTCTTCTTCTTCTTCTTCTTCTTCCTTTTCCTCTTCTTATTCTTCTTCTCCTTCTCCTTCTCCTTCTTCTTCTTCTTCTTCTTCTTCTTCTTCTTCCTCTTCCTCTTCTTATTCTTGTGACGCCCGGATAATTAGGTTACAGTAATCCCGCGTTAACGATGCCACGTCACCTCGGTTACTGTTGCTAACCTCGCGTTAGATCGAAACCGATTCGAAATCAAATTCAAAATCAATCAAACAAAATAAAAGTTTTCAAATAATTAAAACTAAGATGTTCAGAGTGAACCAAATATTGTATAGGTAATTATGGTGGAGGAGCCACACCTTTATAAAATGTTTAAATACTATAAGATGAATAAAACAACAGCAAAAACAATTATTTAAATACCTTTTATAATAAATAAAAGGTCAAACTAATTTATTTGAGGACTAGACTTCTTGTGACTATGGACTAAGTTGAAATACTAATTTATATACTACGTGTATATTTTACTAAAACTAAAATAATAGGAAACAATATTAAAACAGAAAAGGGAAAGGAAAACAAGAAGAAAAGGAATAAGAGAGAGAACCCCCCCCCCCCGCTGGGCCACGGCCCAGCAGGCCATCGGGCCGCCAGGCCGGCCCAGCCGCACCCCACACCCTCCTCCTTATCCCCACCAGGGGAAACCCTAATTCCCCACATCCCGTCGCCCCCTCCCCTGATCCCGATCTGGATCAGGGCATCACCCGCCGCCTCACGCCCCGCCACCGGCGCCCATCCCGGCGACGCCTCATCGCCGTCCTCCCCTCGCTCCTCGCCGCCGCCTCATCCCCCCTCCACCTCGCCCTCGTCGCGCAGATGCGCCCCGATCCCGTTGCCCCCGAGCCCGACGCCGGGGCCCGACGCCGCCCCGCCGTCGCCGGGCTGCGCCCGCCTCCGCCACCACTGCCGCGACAGGGCCCTTCCCCGCCGGCGCCCCTCCATCCCACGACCTCCCGAGATCGACGCCGCGCCCCCTGCCTCGGGTCGTCGCCCATCAGTCGCTTCGCCGGCGTCGCCATGCCCTGCCCCGCGTCGGACGCCACCTCGACCCCTCCTCGCCGGACCTCGCGTCCTCGACCTCTTCCCCGCCGGCCGACAGCAAACCTCGGCGCCCCCTCTCCCCATCAACGCCGGTGAGGCCCCTGGCCTCTTCTCTCCCCTGTCCCCGTATGCATGAACACGCGCCGACCGACCCCCGTCCGCTCCTCCCTCGCCTAGCCTGTGCGCCCCTCGCACCGTCCCGCCTCGCGCTCGTCGCCACGCCCAACCGTGGCCGACAGCGCCCACTCGTGCCCTCACCGGCCTCTGTGGCCGCGCGCCGGCGCCCCCCCCGCGAGGCCATGACCTCGCCTAGTGCCCCCCCCGGACAGCCGCCTCCTGCGACCTCTCCCTCCCCGCGCCCGCTGTCCGCTCCAGCGCCCGAACCCGCCGCCCCTCGTCTCCGTCCTGCCGGCCTCGAACACGGCCTCGCCGGAGCCCGGTCCGGCCACCGCGCCCCTGCCCCTTCCCTGTGTGCGTTCGTGCACAGGAGGGAGGTGGCCTGAGCCACTTACAGGTGGGGCCCTCCCCCTTGTAAATCAGAAAGAAGAAAAGAAAAAGGGAAAGAGGAGAAAAATGAAAATGAAAATGAAAATGAAATTAGTAAAAGAAATAATTAATTAATTAATTAATTAGTGAATTAATTAAGTTAATTAATTGGGTTTAACTAAATTAATTAGAATTAGTTAACCTAATCAAGTAATTAAGCTAATTAACCTGTTTAGTTAAACTCAGACAATGACAATTGGGACCCACCTGTCAGGTTGACCAGGTCAACGGTCAACGTTGACTGCTGACGTCATGCCGACGTCAGCGAACACTATTCTGGATAATGTTGATTTAATTAATAATTAATAAATTAGAAAATGATTTAAAACTTTAAAAATTAATATAAAATAATCCGTAACTCGGATGAAAATACTTTCTACATGAAAGTTACTCAGAACGACGAGACGATTCCGGATACGCAGTCCGTTCGACCGCCACACACCCCTAACCTATCGAACCTGCAACTTTCCCCCTCCGGCTCCCCTGCCCGAAAACGCGAAACACCGGGAATACTTTCCCGGATGTTCCCCCCCTTAACCGGAACCACCTCATACCACGTTAGGGCACGCCTCGCAACGTTACTTGTCATGTCATGCATCGATATGCATCTGTTTACATGGTATTCATTGTTTCTTCCCCCTCTTCTCTCCGGTAGACTACGAGACCGACGCTGCTGCTGCCCAGTTCGACTACGGAGTTGACGACCCCTCCTTCTTGCCAGAGCAATCAGGCAAGCCCCCCCCCTTGATCACCAGATATCGCCTATTCTTCTCTATACTGCTTGCATTAGAGTAGTGTAGCATGTTACTGCTTTCCGTTGATCCTATTCTGATGCATAGCCTGACATTGCTGCTACACCTGTTGATACCTTACCTGCAATCCTAAATGCTTAGTATAGGATGCTAGTTTATCATCATTGGCCCTACATTCTTGTCAGTCTGCCTTGCTATACTATTGGGCCGTGATCACTCGGGAGGTGATCACGGGTATATACTATACATATATATACATACTATACAGATGGTGACTAAAGTCGGGTCAGCTCATTGAGTACCCGCAAGTGATTCTGACAAGGGGGCTGAAAGGACAGGTGGCTCCATCCCGGTAGAGGTGGGCCTGGGTTCCCGACGGCCCTCGACTGTTACTTTGTGGCGGAGCGACAGGGCAGGTTGAGACCACCTAGGAGACAGGTGGGCCTGGCCCTGTTCGGCATTCGCGGATACTTAACACGCTTAGCGAGATCTTGGTATTTGATCTGAGTCGGCTACGAGCCTATACGCACTAACCATCTACGTGGGAGTAGTTATGGGTATCCCGACGTCGTGGTATCAGCCGAAGCACTTCAGACGTCAGCGACGGAGCGGCGCGCGCCGGATTGGAACGTAAGCCTGCTCTTGTATTAAGGGGGCTAGTTCTACTTCCGGCCGCCCTCGCAACGTGCAGGTGTGCTATGGGCGATGGGCCCAGACCCCTGTGCGCTTAGGTTTAGACCGGCGTGCTGGCCTCTCTGTTTTGCCTAGGTGGGGCTGCGACGTGTTGATCTTCCGAGGCCGGGCATGACCCAGGAAAGTGTGTCCGGCCAAATGGGATCGAGCGTGTTGGGCTATGTGGTGCACCCCTGCAGGGAAGTTAATCTATTCGAATAGCCGTGATCTTCGGTAACAGGACGACTTGGAGTTGTACCTTGACCTTATGACAACTAGAACCGGATACTTAATAAAACACACCCTTCCAAGTTCCACAGACAACCCGGTGATTGCTTTTCCGCAGGGCGACGAGGAGAGGATCGCCGGGTAGGATTATGCTATGAGATGCTATTTGGAGATGTTACTTGGAGATGCTACTTGGAGGACTTCAGATCGTCCTCTTCTACCTGTTGCAAGACAGGTGACCAGAAGCGTAGTCTTCGTTAAGACTAGCTATCCCCCTCTTATTCTGGCATTCTGCAGTTCAGTCCACTGATATGGCCTCCTTACACATATACCCATGCATATGTAGTGTAGTTCCTTGCTTGCGAGTACTTTGGATGAGTACTCACGGTTGCTTCCTCCCCCTTTTCCCCCTTTCCTTTCTTTCTGGTTGTCGCAACCAGATGCTGGAGCCCTGGAGCCAGACGCCACCGACAACGACGACCCCTACTACACCGGAGGTGCCTACTACTACGTGCAGCCCGCTGACGACGACCTGGAGTAGTTTAGGAGGATCCCAGGCAGGAGGCCTGCGCCTCTTTCGATCTGTATCCCAGTTTGTGCTAGCCTTCTTAAGGCAAACTTGTTTAACTTATGTCTGTACTCAGATATTGTTGCTTCCGCTGACTCGTCTATGATCGAGCACTTGTATTCGAGCCCTCGAGGCCCCTGGCTTGTATTATGATGCTTGTATGACTTATTTTATTTGTAGAGTTGTGTTGTGATATCTTCCCGTGAGTCCCTGATCTTGATCGTACACATTTGCGTGCATGATTAGTGTACGATTGAATCGGGGGCGTCACAAGTTGGTATCAGAGCCGACTGCCTGTAGGAATCCCCCTTCCAACTCCTTGGCCGAAGTCGAGTCTAAACTTTACAAAACTTTTACTAACATGGCTGTGCGGCCCATGGGCCCACGTCGCCATTGGGTGGTAGTAGGATCTTTTACTCCTCGACCCATACTCTGGGACTCTTATTTCTCTTCTATTCGGGTTAAATGATTTTTGCTAAATCTAACATTAGGATCTCGTTATCACTTTCACCCGGAGAGCCCCTTATTAATGATGATCGTCTGCGGCACGTGAAGACCCTGAAGATACTCTCCGTTGTTAACCCGGGAACTTATGTTCATCGCATTTGCAATTCCCCTTCCACCGTCAACCCTTATGGATAACTACTTGCAGTTGTTATTCTTACATTCATCCCCAGTTGGTCTTGTTATTACCAGATACCTCGAAACACTCGTCGTTGTCTCGATAATCCTTGAGCTTATCGCCTTGCTGTTCCTTGTCACCTGAATACCCCTATGGATAATTCTCGCACTTATCGAGTATCCGCTCATCCCCCAGTTGTTCATGTGTTTCACAATGGTCTTCGAAATACTATTTGATCCTCCAAAAATCCTTAATAGCTTATTGCTCTGCAATACTTGTCTGCTTGCATTATGGATGCTTTCCATTGGCAATATTCGTTAGTATCCTTAGGCATCGTCATTTTGATCCTATTGATTCAGCATGTGTGCGAATGCACACAAACATCTATCAACCCTTCTAAATTATCCTTCCGGCTCAGACATCATTTTTGAACATGAGCTGGTTCTCGACCAAACTATTTGTCGTCAATTGTGCCTCTGGTATATTCAACTTATCCATCCCTACTCAGAGCATTGCTTCTGATCCTTTGTTTTGGAAATCGAAATTCCTTTATTATCTAAGCATCGAATCATTCCGATGTTCTATAATATGATGCCCGTGCATTCTTCTTCCTCTGGTTGAGTACCGATGCTCACGTCAGATCCCTTGTGGACCACCAGGTCCTTTGTTGGATTTTATCTGACAACGCCCTTCATATTCAATAACCTTGTGAGCCTTTCCTCTGATACATAATTCCTTTGGTAAATTGTATCCTCTGCTTTCTCAACCATGCTCTGCCTTCGAGCTTGAGTTAATTATTTCTAAAGATTCTGGTATATGATTCCAAGAAGCCCCTATGGGTTGAACATATGCCTTCACTAAACCGTGTGAACCCGAAAGTTTTCACGAATCATACTCTTCTGGTGCTTCGCCAGATAAAATTTTCAACACTGCAACTTCATCGAACGTGAGAAGTGAATGAAAGGTTATGCATTGGAGAAGTGGGAGTTGACCTTGAACTTGTGTTCATGCCCATGGACACGATGTAGATCTTATCATTAAAGCTTCTCTTAAAATTAGTTATTCCTTTGGTATAAGTTCATCTTATATCAGGGATCTGGCCTTTTGCAATCGGGGATCCGACCATGTTCTCTTTTAAATACCATTTCTCGTGCAAGTTTTAGCACTTGTCTTCTGTAGAGCAATACCCCGTCCAACCTCTACTTTGATATGTCATCGAGTATTACCCCCTGGTATCTCGAGATTATCATGGAACTGCATAACTTCTTATGAGTTCTTCATCAAGTGCTACCTTCCCACTGATTCCAATTTTTCACGGGCTCTGAGTTATTAAACACTCAAAGACACCGATAACTGAACCGAGTCCGCACTACGGTTCAACAACTCTTCAGTAAGCTTCTATAAGTATGAGTTTGTACCCGATCACGCCATTCCTAGCCTGTTTGGCTATATCATTGTCGTGATTATTTTAACTGTGCTACCCGGTCCTTCTTCTCGGAGCGCAATTTTCGACGATGAACTAACCTTACGTCGATCCTCATCGTCATATCATTTCGCCTTGAACAACAAGCTTGGTTTCGAGTTTGTGTCGTACCCTTGGTTCCAATAACCTTTCACTTCATCATTACTTTGACTTGTTGTTGTCGCCGATCGATTACGTCTTCATGAACTCTCGCGACAAAGGTGTCGTGATCATCAACATTCTGAGCTCATCCAGGATACCAATTGGATCCATGATGAGAAATACCATCCTTGCCCTTGATGAATTGTATTATCATCGACCACTTTATTGCCTTCCGTTCAACACAAGTTGTTCGTGTTTTGTGTAAACCTTGGGATCCCTGCTACCCAGCAGTTGATCTTCCTTACCTCGGAAGTATTACCATCTCCTTTTGTCAAGGATGTGGTGAGAATTTCACCACCTCTTAAGAATTCTTGATATCATAATACTTCTTGCCATCTTCGTTCATTCCTTGGCCCCGTATTGTTTTCAACCAGAATACCGGCAATTGAGCTATGACGTGTGAATTCAAAACTTCTAGCAAGCCTCTTGCTTTGAAGTGAAATTCTTAGACTATTGATTATTGAAACGCCATTCCGACGTTGGTCGTGCAACCCAGCCCATATTTCGGGATGCACCTTTCAACCAATGTTTAGTTGTGTATGTTTTCCTCGAGCATACATCATTATACCATTTGAACTGACAAATGTCATCTTCTTGTACACATTATCGTGGAAATCCATCCGTTTAGAATTCTCGATGAATTGTCGCTGAGCCCATCAGCCACCTTCTCATCCCCTCCTTGGTTTAAGGATGAACTATTGCTTCAAGAACCCGCTCCCGTAGTTCATTTCCTGAGAATCTTGAAATGTCATTTCGTCGATTTGTGTTGCACCTTTTCCTCACGGACCCCCTGAGTCTGAGGTATCATGACACCAATTGGATATGGATCTCGGTCAGATATGATGGTTGGGACAACTTTCCAAGCGTTATGATGTTGATCCTTTGATGACCCGGCAGCATGATGTCATGCCTAGCACCCCCCCCCCCCCGGCTGGAGGACCTATCATTATAGATTCCTTTTCAGCAAGGTTATCCATTCATCCATGAGGAAATTGTAAGACTTATTCTACAAGTTATTCCTGATGGATCCTTCGTGTTTCCATAGTCTGATCTTCACCTGAAGGCCATGTCAATGCTATCTCGAAGCATGTCAATGATACTCCGATTTTCAACAGAAACATTTGAAGCACAATGCAAAATTTTATTTACCAATTATCCAAACACCGTTGTATGGGTAATGTCATGAAATTTCTCTCCCCTTACCTAAAGGGTTTTCTACATTATCTCCTGTCGTGGATATCTTGCTCTGCTTGTCCTTGGGAAGGATATACCCCTGAAATAGGTGTATAAACATTTTCCATTCCATTGTTCTATTTGATCTGATGATCACCTTTTCCTTCCATTGTTTTGTTTAACCTTTCTTGTGATCTATATGATCTAAGCAGTAATGTTCTCACTGCTTATGTAAACCCCTCGGTGTACAACTCTGTCAGCAAGACCCTGTTACTATTGTTGAAACATTCCGGTAACCACCGATGGACGAGAACTTTGCCTATTGGCCCGCCTCGTTCAACGAGCAGGAAAATGGTTCTCTTCGTCCCTCGCCCTTGGTATCGATGTTGTTGCCGACATATCTGACAGGCTACCCTTTGACACACCTTACTGTCATGACCGTGCAAAATGTCGGCCCCCTTCCTACTTTCAACCATATGGTGGGCCCATAACCCACAGTTCCACAGGATCGAAACCTGACTCTCCTGCACCCCTGTTACTAAAGCTAATCCTCACGCTTGGCTTCGTATGAAAGATCACGGGCCACCGTCATAGTGATCTATTATGGTATCAGGCGCAATACTTATTCCCATTGCACTGAACCCCTTTCACACCCTGTTTCAGGCAACGAACGATTGTCTATCTGCTCGAAACTTCTCAGGATACCTCCTCACTTTGTTCTCAATAATGTCTAAGGGTTTTTAATTCGACAGTTACTTCCCCCACCGTCCCCGATGTTATCAACAAGTTAGTCAACCTTGTAGAGGTCTATTCTCCCAGCCCCTTTATTCTTTCGTAAGTACGGTGAAAGTTCCTGAAGAAAGGATGACAACTTGATCATGGTGGCTTGAAACAGAGAAATGAAGATATCAACGAAAGGGATCAACCTCTTCGAGAAGAGCAAGCCAGGATGAGAAGACCCGCTAGATTCGTTACCAAACTTTCCCCCTTAGTCCCCCTCTTAAATCTCGGGACGAGATTTCTTGTAGTGGAGGAGAATTGTGACGCCCGGATAATTAGGTTACAGTAATCCCGCGTTAACGATGCCACGTCACCTCGGTTACTGTTGCTAACCTCGCGTTAGATCGAAACCAATTCGAAATCAAATTCAAAATCAATCAAACAAAATAAAAGTTTTCAAATAATTAAAACTAAGATGTTCAGAGTGAACCAAATATTGTATAGGTAATTATGGTGGAGGAGCCACACCTTTATAAAATGTTTAAATACTATAAGATGAATAAAACAACAGCAAAAACAATTATTTAAATACCTTTTATAATAAATAAAAGGTCAAACTAATTTATTTGAGGACTAGACTTCTTGTGACTATGGACTAAGTTGAAATACTAATTTATATACTACGTGTATATTTTACTAAAACTAAAATAATAGGAAACAATATTAAAACAGAAAAGGGAAAGGAAAACAAGAAGAAAAGGAATAAGAGAGAGAACCCCCCCCCCCCCCGCTGGGCCACGGCCCAGCAGGCCATCGGGCCGCCAGGCCGGCCCAGCCGCACCCCACACCCTCCTCCTTATCCCCACCAGGGGAAACCCTAATTCCCCACATCCCGTCGCCCCCTCCCCTGATCCCGATCTGGATCAGGGCATCACCCGCCGCCTCACGCCCCGCCACCGGCGCCCATCCCGGCGACGCCTCATCGCCGTCCTCCCCTCGCTCCTCGCCGCCGCCTCATCCCCCCTCCACCTCGCCCTCGTCGCGCAGATGCGCCCCGATCCCGTTGCCCCCGAGCCCGACGCCGGGGCCCGACGCCGCCCCGCCGTCGCCGGGCTGCGCCCGCCTCCGCCACCACTGCCGCGACAGGGCCCTTCCCCGCCGGCGCCCCTCCATCCCACGACCTCCCGAGATCGACGCCGCGCCCCCTGCCTCGGGTCGTCGCCCATCAGTCGCTTCGCCGGCGTCGCCATGCCCTGCCCCGCGTCGGACGCCACCTCGACCCCTCCTCGCCGGACCTCGCGTCCTCGACCTCTTCCCCGCCGGCCGACAGCAAACCTCGGCGCCCCCTCTCCCCATCAACGCCGGTGAGGCCCCTGGCCTCTTCTCTCCCCTGTCCCCGTATGCATGAACACGCGCCGACCGACCCCCGTCCGCTCCTCCCTCGCCTAGCCTGTGCGCCCCTCGCACCGTCCCGCCTCGCGCTCGTCGCCACGCCCAACCGTGGCCGACAGCGCCCACTCGTGCCCTCACCGGCCTCTGTGGCCGCGCGCCGGCGCCCCCCCCGCGAGGCCATGACCTCGCCTAGTGCCCCCCCCGGACAGCCGCCTCCTGCGACCTCTCCCTCCCCGCGCCCGCTGTCCGCTCCAGCGCCCGAACCCGCCGCCCCTCGTCTCCGTCCTGCCGGCCTCGAACACGGCCTCGCCGGAGCCCGGTCCGGCCACCGCGCCCCTGCCCCTTCCCTGTGTGCGTTCGTGCACAGGAGGGAGGTGGCCTGAGCCACTTACAGGTGGGGCCCTCCCCCTTGTAAATCAGAAAGAAGAAAAGAAAAAGGGAAAGAGGAGAAAAATGAAAATGAAAATGAAAATGAAATTAGTAAAAGAAATAATTAATTAATTAATTAATTAGTGAATTAATTAAGTTAATTAATTGGGTTTAACTAAATTAATTAGAATTAGTTAACCTAATCAAGTAATTAAGCTAATTAACCTGTTTAGTTAAACTCAGACAATGACAATTGGGACCCACCTGTCAGGTTGACCAGGTCAACGGTCAACGTTGACTGCTGACGTCATGCCGACGTCAGCGAACACTATTCTGGATAATGTTGATTTAATTAATAATTAATAAATTAGAAAATGATTTAAAACTTTAAAAATTAATATAAAATAATCCGTAACTCGGATGAAAATACTTTCTACATGAAAGTTACTCAGAACGACGAGACGATTCCGGATACGCAGTCCGTTCGACCGCCACACACCCCTAACCTATCGAACCTGCAACTTTCCCCCTCCGGCTCCCCTGCCCGAAAACGCGAAACACCGGGAATACTTTCCCGGATGTTCCCCCCCTTAACCGGAACCACCTCATACCACGTTAGGGCACGCCTCGCAACGTTACTTGTCATGTCATGCATCGATATGCATCTGTTTACATGGTATTCATTGTTTCTTCCCCCTCTTCTCTCCGGTAGACTACGAGACCGACGCTGCTGCTGCCCAGTTCGACTACGGAGTTGACGACCCCTCCTTCTTGCCAGAGCAATCAGGCAAGCCCCCCCCCCTTGATCACCAGATATCGCCTATTCTTCTCTATACTGCTTGCATTAGAGTAGTGTAGCATGTTACTGCTTTCCGTTGATCCTATTCTGATGCATAGCCTGACATTGTTGCTACACCTGTTGATACCTTACCTGCAATCCTAAATGCTTAGTATAGGATGCTAGTTTATCATCATTGGCCCTACATTCTTGTCAGTCTGCCTTGCTATACTATTGGGTCGTGATCACTCGGGAGGTGATCACGGGTATATACTATACATATATATACATACTATACAGATGGTGACTAAAGTCGGGTCAGCTCATTGAGTACCCGCAAGTGATTCTGACAAGGGGGCTGAAAGGACAGGTGGCTCCATCCCGGTAGAGGTGGGCCTGGGTTCCCGACGGCCCTCGACTGTTACTTTGTGGCGGAGCGACAGGGCAGGTTGAGACCACCTAGGAGACAGGTGGGCCTGGCCCTGTTCGGCATTCGCGGATACTTAACACGCTTAACGAGATCTTGGTATTTGATCTGAGTCGGCTACGAGCCTATACGCACTAACCATCTACGTGGGAGTAGTTATGGGTATCCCGACGTCGTGGTATCAGCCGAAGCACTTCAGACGTCAGCGACGGAGCGGCGCGCGCCGTATTGGAACGTAAGCCTGCTCTTGTATTAGGGGGCTAGTTCTGCTTCCGGCCGCCCTCGCAACGTGCAGGTGTGCTATGGGCGATGGGCCCAGACCCCTGTGCGCTTAGGTTTAGACCGGCGTGCTGGCCTCTCTGTTTTGCCTAGGTGGGGCTGCGACGTGTTGATCTTCCGAGGCCGGGCATGACCCAGGAAAGTGTGTCCGGCCAAATGGGATCGAGCGTGTTGGGCTATGTGGTGCACCCCTGCAGGGAAGTTAATCTATTCGAATAGCCGTGATCTTCGGTAAAAGGACGACTTGGAGTTGTACCTTGACCATATGACAACTAGAACCGGATACTTAATAAAACACACCCTTCCAAGTTCCACAGACAACCCGGTGATCGCTTTTCCGCAGGGCGACAAGGAGAGGATCGCCGGGTAGGATTATGCTATGAGATGCTATTTGGAGATGTTACTTGGAGATGCTACTTGGAGGACATCAGATCGTCCTCTTCTACCTGTTGCAAGACAGGTGACCAGAAGCGTAGTCTTCGTTAAGACTAGCTATACCCCTCTTATTCTGGCATTCTGCAGTTCAGTCCACTGATATGGCCCTTTACACATATACCCATGCATATGTAGTGTAGCTCCTTGCTTGCGAGTACTTTGGATGAGTACTCACGGTTGCTTTCTCCCCCCTTTTCCCCCCTTTCCTTTCTTTCTGGTTGTCGCAACCAGATGCTGGAGCCCTGGAGCTAGACGCCACCGTCGACGACGACCCGTACTACACCGGAGGTGCCTACTACTACGTGTAGCCCGCTGACGATGACCTGGAGTAGTTTAGGAGGATCCCAGGCAGGAGGCCTGCGCCTCTTTCGATCTGTATCCCAGTTTGTGCTAGCCTTCTTAAGGCAAACTTGTTTAACTTATGTCTGTACTCAGATATTGTTGCTTCCGCTGACTCGTCTATGATCGAGCACTTGTATTCGAGCCCTCGAGGCCCCTGGCTTGTATTATGATGCTTGTATGACTTATTTTATTTGTAGAGTTGTGTTGTGATATCTTCCCGTGAGTCCCTGATCTTGATCGTACACATTTGCGTGCATGATTAGTGTACGATTGAATCGGGGGCGTCACAATTCTTCTTCTCCTTCTCCTTCTCCTTCTCCTTCTTCTTCTTCTTCTTCTTCTTCTTCTTCTTCTTCTTCTTCTTCTTCTTCTTCTTCTTCTCCTTCTTCTTATTCTTCTTCTCCTTCTTCTTCCTCCTCCTTTCTTCTTCCTCTTCTTCTTCTTCTTCTTCTTCTTCTCCTCCTTCTTCTTCCTCTTCTCCTTCTTCTCCTTCTTCCTCCTCTTCTTCTTCTTCTTCTTCTTCTTCTTCTTCCCCTTCTTCTTCTTCTTCTTCCTCTTCTTCTTCTCCTCCTTCCTCTTGCCATAACAGAAGAAGTCCGGAGTTGTAATAAGTTATTAAAAATAAAAAAGAGGTGCAATGCTCGTTAATTTGCTTCAAGCCTTTTGGAATAGTGTAAACTGCACTACGCGTAGCTCCGTGCAATCTACCATATTCCTAAAGGCTTGAAGCTAAGCAACGTGAGCATTGAGCCTCTTCTTCATCGTCTCTGCACCCAGGGCTTATAAACCGCTCCTACTCCCTCTCTCTTGGCGAGGTGGGACTAAAAAACAGCTTACCTTTAGTACCGGTTGGAGCCACCAACCGGTACTAAAGGTGGTGTGCTGCCTGCACAAAATTTAATTAGTCATTTAGCTCAAAACAAATCATTAAATGCATAAAAAATATCAAATGAAGGCAGAAATGGTTGAAAGTTGATGGCGTCACTTTGAATCATGCATACTGAATGCACAAAAAGTCTGGATTTGTAATAAATTTAAAAAAATGAAATGTCTTTGTAACAGATGAGTTTAATTTCGTCAGAAACCTGAATACTTCGAAAGAGATTGTCCAGTTTGTAAACGAAGTGCATCCAGTTTTTGCCGTAACCCTCTCTACTTTTTTGAACAATCTATGTGGGTGAAATGATGATACCATGCCAAGTTTCAACTTTTTCAGAGTTCATTTGTGGTGCTTTTCAATTTTCAGGTCACTTAGCTCAAAACAAATCATTAAATGCATGAAAAATATCAAATGAAGGCAGAAATGGTTGAAAGTTGATGGCGTCGCTTTGAATGATGCATACTGAATGCACAAAAAGTTTGGAGTTGTAATAAGTTTAAAAAAATGAAATCCCTTTGTAACAGATGAGTTTAATTTCGTCAGAAACCTGAATACTTCGAAAGAGATTGTCTAGTTTGTAAACAAAGTGCATCCAGTTTTTGCCGTAACCCTCTCTACTTTTTTGAACAATCTATGTGGATGAAATGATGATACCATGTCAAGTTTCAACTTTTTCAGAGTTCATTTGTAGTGCTTTTCAATTTCCAGGTCATTTAGTTCTCAAAACAAATCATTGAATGCAAGAAAAATAGCAAATGAAGGCAGAAATGGTTGAAAGTTGATGGCGTCGCTTTGAATGGTGCATACTGAATGCACAAAAAGTCTGGAGTTGTAATAAGTTTAAAAAAATGAAATGCCTTTGTAACAGATGAGTTTAATTTCGTCAGAAACCTGAATACTTCGAAAGAGATTGTCCAGTTTGTAAACGAAGTGCATCCAATTTTTGCCGTAACCCTCTCTACTTTTTTGAACAATCTATGTGGGTGAAATGATGATACCATGCCAAGTTTCAACTTTTTCAGAGTTCGTTTGTAGTGCTTTTCAATTTTCAGGTCATTTAGTTCTCAAAACAAATCATTGAATGCATGAAAAATAGCAAATGAAGGCAGAAATGGTTGAAAGTTGATGGTGTCGCTTTGAATGGTGCATACTGAACGCAAAAAATATAAGAGAATTTACATCACGATCTTATATTTCTTTACAGTCTAAACTGTCAATATGATCTTATAACATCAAAAATACTTTGATCATCAATGATCTTTGTGTGTACAATCTGAATTGTCAATATGAGTCATCAACGATTTATAAACCGATGAAGACTCATATTGCGGTCACAAATTCTACACACAGAGTTCAATGAAGACCAAGTGCTTGTGATAGTTTGAGAAATAACATATTTAAGGTGGTAAAAGGCTTGTTAGGGGAGCGAGGTGGGACTAAAAACAGCTTGCCATAACCTCATTGGTACCGGTTCGTGGTACGAACCGGCACTAAATGGTGATGGTGGGGCCATAGCCTGACCGCAGGCTGACACATCCCCTTTAGTACCGGTTCGTGGCATGAACCGGTACTAAAGGTTCGCCACGAACCGGTGCTATTGATCGCCGCCACGAACCGGTGCTATTGTACACATTAGTGCCGGCTGAAATTCAAACCGGCACTATTGGGCTTCACGTATGACCCTTTTTCTACTAGTGATCGCCTGAGCACCGGCACGTTGAAGCCGGCGCAGCAGCTGATGGGCCGGCCGCAGACGAGTCTCGATGCTCAGGAGTTGCTCGTCGATGGTCAGGGGGGCATTGGCGGCGATCTCCACGCCATTTGCCTACGCTCCTCGCGATCAGCCTCAATGGCTCGATTGACCGCCTGCGAATGGCCAGGGAAGAAGTCTGCCAAACAACAAAGAAGCAAGACAAAGAATCAGGAGCCGGCCTGACTTACAGTCACCGACTCAAAGAAAGAAATCAAAGAAGCTCACCATCGATGATGTCTTCGATCTCATGGAAGCCGGAGGTCAGCATCGCCTCCTTGTCAGTCCAGGAGGAGCATTAGCTTTCGAACTCGGCTAGGAGAGCGGTCTCTCTCCTCTCCGCCTTGTCCTGCGCCTTTTTGAGCAGCTCCTTCTGCTCTACCAGCTGTGCAGCCAGCATGTCGCGCTCTGTGGCGAGCTTGCTGCAGTCCTCCCCCTTGGCACGCAAGGCGGTATTGGCCTCGCCCAGCTGCCCCTGAAGAGCGGCATTGGCCTCTAAAGAACAAAGGAAAAAGACGTTCAAGTCGTCAACAAAGAAGGTCACCGGGAAGATCCGGCTCGACTACTCAGCAGTCGGCCCGAATCTCGGGGACTACAGCCTGCAGGTGCGCCAGCGCGCCCCCGTGAAAAAGAAGAAGGACTTACTCCGGCTCTCTGACAAGTCGGCAGTCTGCTTCCCCAGCTGCTCGATGTTGCGGTTGAAGGCAGTCACGCGGAGGTCGTGATATTCCTGTAACAAGTATTTTAGACAAAGACAAATGTGAGGAACTCGCGAGATGGAGTTCCGGGCCGCCTGCTCAGCAGCCGGCCCGAAACTCGGGGACTACACCCAGTGGGTGCGCTGGCGCGCCCCCACAGAGAAGAACGAGAAAAAACAAAGTCAAAAAGAAAACATACCCGGACGGCTGCTCGTGACGCCAGATGCGCCCTGGTGCAGCTCTGGAGGGCGTCGCCCTCAGCTCGCAGCTTCGCCTGGACGTCCAGGAGCGCCTGGTTCAGCGGGTCGTTGCCGCCTCCTCGCACCCACCCAGCAGGCGCGGCGCTCGTCGCCTCGGCGTCGGGGATTGTCGAGCTGGCGGCACCGGCCTCCAAGGGGCATGGCGCCGAAATCGCCTTCTCAAGACGGCGGCGCGCTGGCGAGGCGACTTGAAGGAGCAGCTTCGCCACGGCCTCGTCTTCAGTCGGTGGCACCAGCGGGCCCACCGGCTGCTTGCCATGCACGCTCCCAGACGGCGGCGGAGGCGGCGGTGGTGGCGCGGCCGTGTCCAACATCGAGGCTTCGCCGCCGTCCTTCTCCATGATGGGGTCCTCCCCACCGGCTTCTCTAGTCTGCCCCGTGAAGTCCGGGGGTGGCGGTACGGAGTTCAGCAGGATGACGAGCAACACCGACTGGCGGTGCATGGTCTCCTCAGCTCGCCGTCTTGCTGCGACGGCGGCTTCGGCCTCCTCCAGTTTCTTCTGGGCGGAGGCCGCCGCCTTCTCGGCCTCCGCCTTCTCCAGGCGGTCGGCCTCCTCCTCTTCGCGCTTCTCCCGCGCGTTTTGCTCCGTCGCCTCTCGGAGGTCGGCGGCGGGGTCAATCCGCCGAGTATTGGCAGACGTCTCGGCCGACCCCATGACGGAGGGGACGGCGACCCTCTCAAGGGAAAGAGGGGACCTGAAGCAAGAAAGGAATATAAAGACTCGGAAAAGATTCATCAAAAGAAAACAAGACCAAGGCAGAAAACACTTACGCAGAGACTAGTGGCGGCTTCTTCACTTCCTTGCGGAAGCGGTTAGCCTTTGCGACCGCCTCTTCCCGCTTGGTCGCGACGGCCTCCCCTTGAACTTCTTCGGCCGGCCGCCGAGCGTACTTGGCCCAGCGCGGCGCTTCTTCGCGCCAACTTGACCGGCCAAGTCGGCGGAGGAACTCGCGCCTGGATGGCCGTCTTTCAATTGGTGGCGCGGGGCCACTTCCCCTTTGGCGTCGTCATTAGGCCAGTCGGCGAAAGTGGCCGAGGGCCTGAAGCCGTCTCCCGCTCCTCCTCCTCCGCCTTCGGCGTCGGCCTCCATCGCCGCCGCCCCCAAGTCGGGGTCATCGATGTCGCTCTCCGCTCGGTCGGGGATGAACTCACGGGGCGGTCCCAAGGCGCCGGCTGCGGGCTGAATAAGGGGGTTCCGACTCGAAGAAACCAAAAGAAATCAGAAGTCGGATTCGGCTGCTAAGGAAACAGAGGAACAAAGGGTACGACTTACCACAGGCGGGGGGTTGGCACACGAGTACGACTCCTTGCCGAACTGCCAATCTGCCGCGAGCTCACAGTTTGCGATGTGGTTCACCATGTTTGCCACCTCCACGTGGGGCATGTCCCTGGTGCACATCCGACTCGGGTCCCGGTGGTCGCTCATCTGACTGATCAGATGAGGTCGGCCTTGGAGAGGGAGGACTCGGCGCACCACGAAGGCGGCCAGCAAGTCGTCTCCGACCAAGCCCTCCGACTGCGTCAGGACTCGGAGTCACGCGACGGCGGCGGCACCAGCGGGAGTCAGCGTCTTGACCCGGTGGGACCATCTGGGAAGCCTTCCAGCCGGCGCGCCGGCTTCGTAGGGCGGCAGATTGACCCAGTTGCCTTCTGGGGCGACGTTCTTCACGTATAAGTAAGATCGCTGCCACATCTTCACCGACTTGATCAGCGGGATGGAGAGAAATGGATTGTCAGCGGTCGACCTTCTCATCGCGATGAAGGCACCGCACTGGGCCGGCACGCCGGCGACGTGCGTGCCGAGCTTTGATTGGAAGAACTCTCCCCACAGCTCGATGGTGGGGCGAACGCCAAGAAAGCCCTCGCACAGGGTGGCGAAGGCGGCCAGCAATACCACCGTGTTCGGAGTGAGGTGGTGCGGTCGGAGCCCGTTGAACTCCAAGAAGGACCGGAAGAAACCGCTCGCCGGCAGCCCCAGGCCACGCATAAGGTGCGAGCGGAATATAACCCGCTCGCCCTCCTCTGGCGCCGGCCTTATTTCCCTCGCCGGCGAGGCACAGGCTCGCACCAAGTTCGCGTCGGGGAGTCAATGCGTCTTGCGCAGGAGCTCGATGAGGTCGTCGTCCACCTCGGAGCCGTCCCACATGCCGGAACGCACGGCCGGAGCCGCGGCGGCGGAGGAAGAACTCATCGCTGCGGGCGCGTTGTGGTTCGGCACGACGGCGGCAAGGAAGAAGAAGAGGCAAGAGGAGGCGGGGTAGCAGGGAAGAATGGGCGCGCGTGCTTCGCCGTCCCGCTCCCCCCACCTACTTATAGGCCTACGGGCTGAGAAGCCGATGGGGCGGGCGTGGGATTAACTGCGTCCAGGACCCCACGCCCCCCACAATTTACCCCACGAAGTTACTGCGCGCAGTAACGACGTGGGAAACCCAACCGTCCGCATGGCCGCAACGGATCCGTTCGCGTGCCGAGCCGCAGTAGTGGCAGGCCCCGCCTGACGGCCTGTCCTGTCGCACGCGTGGGTAAGCAGACTGTCCCTGCCACATGGCGCCGCGCGACGGGGCCGCAGCGGGCGACCGCGGGAAGCATATCAGGCACGCCGCCTGGTTCCTGCCGCGACTTTCGAACTCCTTGGGGGGCCAAGATGACCCTCTGCAAGTCCGACTCCGGATAGTCGGCTTGAAGGAAGACGGCAAGCGAGGCCCATATTCCACCACTAGAAGAATGAAATTGTTGAGGCCCCATGACGTATCACCCTTGGAGCCTCACCAGCTTCGGGGACTACTATCGGAGTAATGGGCCACGGGTAGGCTAAACCGAGTCCCAAAACCTTTCAAGACATGGAGCAAGATGCGCCCCTCGAGTCCCAAAGGCGACTCCAAGACAAGCCGAGTCCCAGAGGCGACTCCAAACGAGCCGAGTCCCAGAGGCGACTCCAAGATGCACCTACTCCAGGCAGGCGACTTTCGAGGTGGCCGGCTGTAGGGAGTCGGCCTGCAACTCCAACCACCCCGTTTAATGAGAGCAGGCATGGCCACAGTACGCCGTACCGACGGAGATCTCCGTCCGGCGCGGTACTGCTGCCATGCCATCCCTGACATCAGCCCCTGAGGGCGGGGCTCTGTGCCCACGACGGCCCGTCTGTACGGCCTAGAGACGGCGGGCCCCGCCAGTCAGCGGGAGTGCCGAAGACCGCGAGAGCGCCCCAAAGGCGGACCCGTTGGGAGTCGGCCCCCAGGAGTCGGCTGGGCCCTCCCACGGGCCCCACACGCCATTAATCAGACGCGACGGTGAATGGCAACAGTGATCGCCCGTCAGGCGGCGGCACTGTCGCCATGACCCCATGACCGAGCCAACATCATTAGAAGCACATCTACAGTAATCCGCAGCCGACAAGACCCGCCCGCGGCGGACAAGGGCTGTCGGCCCCGTACCAGGCAGGTCGGCGCGACCCACCAGTCAGCGGGCCTCAGTAGTCGGCGGGGAGGACGGCAGCCTGAGAGACAGACGGCTGGGACCCGCGCCCAGCCGGTTTTACCATTGTACCCCTGGGGGGTAGGCCTATATAAACCCCCCAGGGCACCCATGCAAAGGGTTCGAATCCATTTAGCCCTAGCCAGATCACATAGGAAGGGGAGAGCTAGCCTTGCCCTCTCCTACCTCTAGAAACAGCTCAAGGAGCAACCTTGTATTCACTTTGCCTTAGTGATCATGCGGAGACCCCGCAGAGCAGCAGTAGGGGTGTTATCTCCTCGGAGAGCCCTGAAGCTGGGTAAGATCCGCCGGCGTGCATGTCTTCGCCTCATCCCGTTTCCAGGCACCGGCGACGTTCTACTCGCCCCCACCATGATAAGCCATCCTTTGGCATATGTCGTACCCAACCCCCGACAGCGGCAACCCGGAAGGCATCAAGATGCTGAAAAAAGACAGAAGTCAGAACAAGGCCCGACGATCTAAAGATTCGACCCAACTACTACGTAGTTGGTCTGAACCTCGGGGGCTACACCCAGTGGGTGCGCTGGCACGTCCCCACAAAGAAGAAACTACAAGGAAACAAAAGAAGAAAGACTTACCAGGACGGCACGCTCCAGGTCGCGCGTGCACTCCATCTCGGCCTGGGCGAAGTCCTCAAGACACTCCGTCCGGCCACGCAGGCGGCGGCTGACGGCATCCAGCGCCGCCTCCTCCTGGATCTGAGGCCTGAAGACGGCCGCCCCCCCCCCCCGCTCCGCGCAAGCTGCGGCACGGCAACTCGGTGACCACCCTGCCGGGGCCCCAAGGCAAGTCCCCCACTAGTCGCTCGCGACGTGGTCAGCACCTCCTCCGACGCCCCTCCCGGCGCCGACGGGGACCCGGATGCCGGGATGCCCTGCATCACCACCTCAGGCACCGCCGCCCATGGTGCCTCCTCCATAGCCGACGGCGCCTCCGGCGTCGCCGCCTGCGGCGTCTCCTCCAGGGCGCCGCCGCCTCCACCACCATCAGCCCCCGCGCGCTCGACCATGTTGGCTCGCGGCGGGGTGTCGCCACCCACCTCCACGACCTCCTGGTCGAGGATGGCCACCTCAGCCCGGCCCCCATGGCCGCGCTCCCTCACCGACGACAGCTCAAAAACCGTTGCCACCACCACCGTGCCCTCTGGCATCCCGCGCCAGGCCGGCTCCACGCCGGATCGCGCCCATGCTGCCGCTGCATCGGTCCAAGCCTGGACCGATGCTGCCTCCAGCTCCGCCTTGGCCCAGTTCCTGTCCCGCCAGACTAAGGCCTCGGCGTCATTCGGGTCCAGGCCTATGTCCAAGTCACCCCGTCCCTCCTCCCCGGCCAGGCCGGCGAGGTCGGACCGGCTCATGCGGAACGCGGCCCCTTCGACGGCCGCAACCTCCGCCGCCGCCCTCGCCAGCGCAATGGGCGACCTGAAGAAGAAGCTTGAATAAGCAAAAAGGGACAACACTGGCTCAAGAATTCCAGGCGCAAGCAGGAAATGAAACTTACCCCGTCAAGACCGGGACCGGGGTCGGCCTCCTACGCTTCTTCTTGGCTGACCTGCCAGGATCGGCCGGGTCCGCCGCGTGCTTCGATCCCCAGGGTCGCGGCGCAATGTTGTCCTTCCCATGAGGGTGGCTCGGCGCCACCCCATGCAAGGACCCGGCTCTACCCGCGTCGCCGCCTCCCCTACCCAACGCCGCTACACCAGCAACCGGCGTCAGCATCGCCTTCACCGCGACACGATCAACAATTCAAGACAAAATGAAGAAGGAAACACGCAAGACTTACCAGCATGGCGCCCAGCGCCGGCGTCGGACTCGGCCACCTCCTCGCCGCCTTGGGCCGCGGGCTCCTCTGGTGCCACCGGCGCCACCTATGACGGAGCCCGGGCGTAAGGATGCCGGTCTGCGTTCAAGAGAATCTCCCCCGCCGCGTCGGGACAAACAAGAAGATGCGTGGTAGCGAAGTAAGAAGACCAGATGATCACCTGCGGCGCCGGAATCGATTGGCTATATGGCGCCTTGCCGAATCGCCAATCCTCTCCAAGGTTGGCCTTGGAGATGTCGTTGATGCCGCACGTGACCTGCTCCGCAGACAGCCACGTCGACCCCATTTGGTTGGGGTACTGCAGGTCAATCATCTCGCCGATGAGGCAGGAGCGCCTCTGAAGCGGAAGGACCTGGCGGGAGATGAATGCGGCAAGGAGGTCCGTGCCAGTGAGCCCCTCCTATGTCCTCATCACCATCACCCGCTCGCAGAGATTGACGATCTCCTGCGACGGGCGCCGGAGTGAGTAGCCCCAGTTCGTCTTCGCCCGCGGCGGCGCGAAGACGAAGGGCGCAAGATTAATATGGTCCGCGCCATGGTTGCGGACGTAGAAGAAGGAATTCTGCCATTTCTTGGCAGAATCCTCGAGCGGGATCTTGGGGAAATCCTCCCCGGACCGCTTCGAGCTGACGGCGGCCCCGCAGTCGGCGAACTCCCCGGCCGACAGGCCCTGCCGCTTCAAGGAGAAGAAGCGCGCCCAGAGGACGATCGTCGGCTCAACCCCCAGGTACCCCTCGCACAGGGTCACGAAGTCGGAGAGCTGGACGATGGCGCCGGCGCCAAGATGGTGCGGTTGAAGCCCGAAGAACTCCAAGAATGCGCGGAAGAAGGTGCTCACGGCAGCCCGAACCCGCGCTCAAAATGCATGAGGAAGACGACGCGCTCCTGCCCCTCGGGCCGGGGCCTCTGTTCACCGCGCGGCAAGCACCGCGAAGCCCGAAGCTGCGCGAAGTCCTCGTTGGTGACGTTGGAGCCCATCTAGGAGCCTGACGGCAGCGCCATGGACGGAAGCAGGAAGAAGAAGATTAACGACGGAGGAAGCTCTGCTCAGGGCTGTGGGCGCAGCTGTGCATCGGTGGCAAAGAGCAGAGCAGGAGCAGGAGGACAGGAGGGCGCGAGCGAGAATGATGTCCGCCGCCTCCTTGCCCCCCTCAATTTATAAGCCCCGGTCGCCAGTAACTACTCGAGGAAGTGCAACCGGCCCCAGTCGCCACAATAAATCCGCACGAGTGGCCCAAGGGCGCGCGGCGGTGGGCCCCCAGCCCGTCGCCCGGTCCCGTCATGCGCGTGGCCTGTCAGGCCCCTCCGGCTTCCGGGTGCCACGTGGCGCCTACGCGAAGCCCAAGGGATCGCCTCAAGAGTCGACGGACTCCTCGGTTCCCACCACGGCCAGGATGCTGAGATGCCGTTTCCGAGAAAACCGGCACATAGTTGGTGTTGTCGGACCCGGTGCTCGCAAAATCCACCTTGCTCAGGGGGGAAACTGCGAAGGCCCACTCATCAGAAGACGGTGGACCTTCACAGCTTTGGGGACTACTGTCGGGGGGATGAACCCCGGGCAGACAATGGAACCAGGATCCTTTTCAAAAACGGCGGGGCCCGCATCGCCCCACAAACCGGCACGTGCCTGGTCGGGTCGCTCGACCCGGCAGGGCCCGCAACCTGGCCAAACTCCCTAACCCGGCAAGGTATGTCGACCCGGCCGCAGCAACTGGTGCAAGGCAACTCAACCCGGCGCATCCAAGGCTTCCACGGCAAGCCAGCCCCACCTGTGGCGTCACGGCAACCCAGCCACGGGTCAGCTCCCGTCCCATCCAGGCGGTACGATGGGACGAGACCTAAACCAACGATGACCAAGACAATAGTGTTTTCACCCATGCGTGTGGTCAGCCAGGGCATGGCAACAGTGCCCCTCACCTACCCGTTGACCAAGGCTGACGTGGCAACAGTGCTCCCACCCTCACCACCGACGACAGCAAGCGGCAGCCAGACGGAGAGCACTATACACGACTTGACTCGGCCACGCCCTGACGATCGACAAGACGGCGCACAGTCCCCCTAGGCACGCGGGGCCTGCGCCTAGGGGAACCCGGCAAACCACAAGGCCACAAGCGGGACCCAGCTTGGAGTCCCGTACACCGACAATACGGACCCACCGACTCGGCATATTACCATTGTACCCCTGGGGGGTTGGTCTATAAAACCCTCCAGGAGCCCACGATCATAGAGGCATGTAATGATGAAGTAGAAGGCACGAGACGAGAGAGTAAGAAACAGAAGCACAAGCAAGCATAGAACTAGCCACCCAACAGAAGTACCGGAGAGAAGGAGCAGCCCAAGCCTCAGCCAGCTTCCTTCCTCCTCCACACAGCTCCAGGAGCAACATTGTACTATCCGGAGAGCCCCGAACCTGGGTCTTATCTCTCCGGAGAGCCCCGAACCTGGGTATGTCCGGCGTCCCGCGCCCTCGCATGCCAACCTCGCCTCTGGAGCCCACCAGTGCCCTCGAGCCTCCTCTCTCTTTAGCCATCCCTTGGCATCTGCCGTGCACCCACCACGACACTTCTCTTCTTGCTCTTATTTGCGAATGTTAGCCACTATATATGCTTAGACGATGTTGCAACCTCACCACTTATCCTTTCCATACCCATTAAGCTTTGCTAGTCTTGATACCCATGGTAATGGGATTGCTGAGTCCTCGTGGCTCACAGATTACTACAACAACAGTTGTAGGTGCAGGTTATGCGATGATCATGACGCGAGAGTGATGTTTACTTGTTTTGGAGTTCTTCTTCTGCTTCTTGGATCAGGGGATAGGTTCCTGGTCGGCAGCCTGGGCTAGCAGGGTGGATGTCGTTTGAGTTTCTGTTTGTGTTTCATCCGTAGTCAGATATTGCTCTTATGTATGATGTTGTTGTATTCGTGTGGCATTGTGTGTCTCTTGTATGTATGCCCAACTATTATGTAATGGTATGATGTAATGATATCCACCTTGCAAAAGCGTCTCCAATATGCGCTTCTATCCTTAGTGGGACCTTTGAGTTCCTTTATGATAGGGTCGCATATTGGGCGTGACAGATGCATTAGGCTTAACAGGAAAATGGGCTTTAAGAAATAATAAATGGGATGTAATTATAAAAACTAGGCAGTAACTATAAAAAAATGCACCAAACACGTAATTCTTAATTGTTGCACGTGCAATGTTTCGTTGGATTTTTATGTAATACAAATTTATATTTAATCTGACTAGAAATTTCGGTATAAAAATATTTCGGATCCCATCAAAATGTGGGAAATTTTATTGAATTCTGTTTTGAATGGTTGGTTGAAATTATTAATCATTGTCTTAGCTAGAACATTGGTTGTACTTTTAACAAAATGTAAATGGGCTGTAGTAAATTCCATTAGAATCAAAAATGGGCTGTACATTCTTACAAATCGCAAATGGGCTATACGTTCTCTGCCACACACTTGTGGGCCTACTAAGTTGACGCATATGCAAGGCTTTGTCAACTTATAGTCAACACACGGTTCTAGGAGGAGTGGCCGTTGGATGTCTATCCAACGGATGTCGTGCTTCTTCTTCAATGTCCGATATTCTAGCTTCAACCGCCCAAATAATGATTCCTCCCCTTGACATCTGGGACGCACCATTTCAGAGGCTGGCCTATGGGCCTACTAAGTTGATGCGTACCAAGTGCTTTGTCAACTTAGTCAATACGATGTCCATCCAACGGTCGTCGTGCTTCTTCAACCTCTGGCCTTCTTGCTCCAGCCGACCAAAGCAGCGCAGGTCGTGCCATCTGCTCCTGCCTCCCATGGCTGGCTATGCTGCCGTGGAGGCCTCACTGCCCCCTACTACTCCCACTACTTGCCAAGCCATTCCTCCATTCACCCACACCCCCTGTTTTTCTACGGCGACGAGAGCCTCACACCAAAGCCAAACCAGTGAACCCCCGTAATCCTCTCCGCGTGGGCATCCACTGCCGCATCTTCCCCGTCTCCATGTCGTCCCCTTCCTAGGCCTTGCCGTCGTCCATTGCCCTGGTGCTCTCGGCGCAGCGTGGTCAACGTGGTCAAGGAAGGACTTCCATCGGATGTGTACTGTACGTGGAGAGGCTGACAGCTGGGTCCATGACCACACACAAGGAAGTTCCTCCTTATTACGTGCAAAATAATGATTCCCCTAGCTGACATCTGGGACCCACCGGAAGGGCCTCTGTATTTCACGAAAAAACATTCCCCCCGCTGACAGGTCGGACCCACCAGCTATATCTTCGCACGCAAGGAAGTGCCTCCTTATTACGATGTCGGGGGTTGGGTGCGACATATTCCAAAGGATGGCTTATCATAGTGGGAGCATGTAGAACGTCGTCGGTGCCTGGAAGCGGGATGAGGCGAAGACACGAACGCCGACAAACTTTACCCAGGTTCGGGGCTCTCCTAGGAGATAACACCCCTAGTCCTGCTCTGCGGGGTCTCCGCATGATCACTAAGGCACTAGTGAGTACAATGGTGCTCCTTGAGCTGTGTGCTAGAGGTAGAAAAAGGCAAGGCTTGCTCTCTTCCTCCTCTATGTATGAGTCTAGTTCTAACAGGTCGGAACCCTTTGCATGGGTGCCATGGGGGGTTTATACAGGCCTACCCCCTAGGGGTACAATGGTAACTTGGCCGGGTGTAGGACCTGGCTGTCAATGCCTCTGGTCACTAGCTTCTTCGTCTGCTGCTGGGGCCCACTGACTGGTCTGGTACGGAGCCGACAGGCCGCCTCCGCCGCTGGCGGGTCTAGTTGGTGGCCGACCACTATAGCCGTGATGATAATGACGCATGCTTGGTCGAGGAAGGCATGGCTACAGTCCCGCCGCCTGGTGGGAGATCAATTTAGCATTGCCGTGTCTAGCCTGGTTAATGGCGAACGGGCCTCGAGGAAGAATCCGGCTGACCGCCAGGAGCCGGATCCCCATGGAGCCGACTGGCTAGGCCTAGCCGCCCTCCGGGCCCTCGCTGCCTAGTAGGGCCTGCCACTGGCAAGCCTTACCGACAGGCCATCGTGGGAGCAGGCCCCGCCTGACAGGGGTGACGTCAAGGGTAGAGTGGGAACAGTGTCGCATCATGCGGAGATCTCCGCCTGTACGGGGCACTGTGGCCACGCCAAGCCCAGGATTCGGGGGTGATGGGCTTCGCTGTAGCCTCACCCTGTCTTGTCCTCTTGATGAGGGGCGCAGACTCTGAGGGCGCCGGGGGCCGCCTTCTAGGATCCGGCCTCTCCGGAGGCTGTCTGCTAGGAGTCGGCCCGCCTTGGTGCCGTCTGCTGGTGCTTGGTCATGTTCTGGCAGCCGGCCGTTGAATGAGCCGGCCTCCAAAAGGCGGTGCTTCATTCTGTAGTCTCGTGGGGCGCAGCCGGCCCAAAGTCTTGAAAGGTTCAGGGACTCGGGTTAGGCTACCCGTGGCCCATTACTCCGATAGTAGTCCCCGAAGCTAGTGAGGCATCGCGGCTGATAAGCCAAGAAGCCTCAGCAGTTTCCTTCTTTGTCGTGCTCTGGCCAAATGCTCGGTCCGCCTCCTGACACGCCAGCTGCCGGGAGCTGATTTGACCAGGCGGGCTTGCTCGATGATTTCGAAACACCAAGGCGGGAACCTGGTGGCGTGCTTGCTAAGCTTCCAGGCCTGCCGCCCGCCGCAAGCACGCCACGCGGCGCTCGTCGACCCGGCTAGCCTGCCAACCCACGCTCTTGATTGGACGTGAATGTGGGTCGGGCCCGCCACCACCGAGCCTCGGTGCGCGGGCGGATCCGCTGCGGCCGAGGCGGGCGGTTGCGTTTCCCAGGGGAGTTACTGCGCAGTAACTTTGCATAGTAATCATGGGTTCGTGGGATCGCAGGCGCAGTTAATCGCATGATCCCACGTCCCGCCCCCTCGACTTCGCAGCCCGAGGGCTATAAGTAGGGGGAGGAAGGGGAGCGGCAGAGCACGCGCGCCCTCCTCCCCATTCTTTCCTTCTTCTTTCTCTGCTGCCGCTGCATCTCCGTGCCCAGCCGTAGCGCCACCGTAGCTCACCGCCATCAAGCTCCTTCGCCCCACGCCTCCTGCGCAGCCCTGCTCGAGCTCCATGGCGCGCGAGAAGGGAGGGCACTGGGATGGCACGGTGGTCATCGAGGACCACCTTGCCTTCTTCTGGGCCACGCGCCGAATGTCCAATGCGGCCTTTGTCAAGGTGCGGGTGCCGCCGCGGGAGGAAATCTTGCTGGTGCCATAAGGAAATGAGCGGGTCGTCTTCCACTCGCACTTCCTCCGCGGCTTCGGCCTGCCGGCGAGCGGATTCTTCCGCTCTTTCATGGAGTTCTACCACCTCCAGCCGCATCATCTGATGCCCAACACCGGGACTCTTTCATCACGGCGTGTGAGGGCTACCTCGGCATCCTCCCCGCCATCAAGCTATGAGGAGCCTTCTTCTACACCAAGCTGGGCACCTCCGCTAAGGAGAAGGCGGCCCAGTGCAGTGCTTTCATCACCGTGCACCGACCGTCGGTGAAGAACACCTTCCCCGTCATCAAGCTCTCACAGTCAGTGAAACTGTGGCAGCAATCATACTTCTATGTGGAGAACGTCGACCCAGCAGTCGACTTCAACAATTTGCCACCTTACGAGGCCGGCCCCTGGCCGATCCTTGGGCCAACTGGGGCTACAAGCCTAAGCCCATGTCGGCCGACACGACCGCCACCATCAACCGGCTCCGAGTGCTGACGGAGGTGGAGGGTCTCATGGCGTCCAACTTGCCAATCGCCTTAGTCGAGCGCCGGGTTCTCCCGCTCGAAGGCCGGCCTCATCTGATCTGTCGGATGAGCGGGCACCACGACCCGAGCCGTGTGCATGAGGGACATGCCGACTGCCGAGGTGGCCCGAATGGTGAACAAGATCACCGACCTCAAGGTGTCGGAGAAGTCCTGGCGGTTTGGCAAGCGGCCATACTCCCGCGACAACCCGCCGCCTGATATAAGTCTCTTAGCTTTTTCTTTTTAGTACTTGCTTTGGTCTTGGTTTTGGTCTTGAGTGGTCATTCTTTCAGACATAGATCTACATCTCTCCCACAACGACAGGCATCATGGGGCCATGTGGAAACTACCAGAACCGGGAGGTAAGCGACGTGGACAACCCCGACTTGGAGGCGGCCGCCTTGGAGGACGACGCCATAGGCGGCGGTGACGGAGCAGGCGGCTCCGAAGAAGGGGGTGGCATTGAAACTTGGCCCGATGACAATGACGAGGAAGACGAGTTGTGCCCTGCACGGGGCGCTGTCAACGCAGGTGCAGGCCCCTCCGCCGAGCCGTCTTATCGAGGCGGCAAGAGCAAGAGAAAATAGGGCGCCGCCCTATTCAGCAGTGCGCTGAAGAAACACAAGAACCCGGCCACAGTAACCAGGCGGAAGGAGGATGCAACGAAGGTGGCCAAGTTCCAGAAGCTGCCGAAGGCGTCGCCCATGCTGTCGGCGTAAGTATTTTCCCTTATGCTTTCCCTTTCTTGCTGATCCGGCCTAAAATTTCTTTGCTTTATTTTTGTTGGCTCAGGGCCCCGCTCTCCCTCGAGAAGTCGACCGCTGCCTCTATCATTAGGTCGGCGGAGACCTCAACCACCACCCGACGAATCGATCCAGCCGCCAACCTCCGGGAGGCGCAGGAGTGAAACGCGCGGGAGGTGCGCGAGGAGCAGGAAGCCGCCCGCCTGGAGAAGGTGGAGGCCGCTGCGCCGAAGAAGCTGGCGGAGGCAGAGGCTGATGCCGCAGCGAAGGTACGGCTCGCAAAAGCCGCGCGCCGCCAGGAGACGCTACTCATTGCTCCCCTGAACTCCGCGCCGCCTCTGCCAGAGTTCGTGGCGTCGACTGGGGGAGCCTGCGACGAGCACCCGACCATGGAGAGGGAAGGTGGCGATGTCCCCATGCCGGACGTGATCGTGCCTCCGCCACAGCCATCTGGCGGGGCGTGAGATAAACAGTCGGCCGCCCCGCCGGCGCCACCAGCCGGGAACGAGGTGGTGACGGGCCCGACTCCTGAGGCCCATACACCCGTGCGCCGTTGCCTCGTGAAGGCGGTCTCAGCACCACGACCGCTGGAAACCGGCACCGCGAGCTTGTCGGTCCCAGACACCGAGGCGACCAGCGCCGCGCGTTCTGGCTGGGTGCATGGAGGTGGGACGGGAGGCTTGAACCAAGCGGCCCTTGACGTCCAGGGCAAGCTCCGAGCTGAAGCTGACGCTCTCAAGTGGTGCAATGAGGCGTTCCTGGACTCGCGAGCGGCAATCCGGGTGTGTTTCTCAGTTCTTTTTCTTTGGTCCCTCTTTTTTCTTTTATTTCTTGGTGGGGGCGTGCTAGCGCACCCACTTGGTGTAGTCCCCAAGATTCGAGCCGGCTGCTGAGCAGGCGGCTTGGAACTTTAATTTGCAAGCTCCGAGTGCTAACTTCGTCTGATATTCCTATTGCAGGATTATCATAACCTTCACGCGGCCAGCTTCAACTCTGGCGTCCGGGAGCTGGAGAGGCAGACTGCCAACTTGTCGCAGAGCCAGAGTAAGTTTTCGCTTTCTTTCTCTACAGGGGCACACTGGCGCACCCATGGGCTGTAGTCCCCGAGATTCGGGCCG